>NC_134692.1:146935243-147105243 GCF_050947455.1 Rhinoderma darwinii | reverse complement strand
CGTTGGATGAGGCCAATTCAATGTGCCAAATGGAGAGAACACTAACGCCAAATGACCCCACTGCTGCCGCCATCAGAAACCTCGGTACCACTTCTGAGATGTTCATCTTCAGCTGGACGAAGAGATGATGTTTGAAGCTGACGATCCTCAAGCAATAGAAGATGCAGAGTCCAGCGGTGATCCAGAAGCTGAAGTAAAGCGGGAATATCACAAATACGCACAAGGTGGAGTACGTGTTCTTATACTGGAACATTTCAGGGAAGAAAATGGAGAGGAAGGTGACAATGTTCATATCACACTGAAGGCAGATGTTGTTCACAGCCATGAGCACCAGGATCTTATCGCACAGACTCAACCTTGTCCCATGTTTCCAGTCCAGGACGTTCTGTATGATAATGTAGGAGTTGAATAGAACCCCAAGAATACATTCAACCACTGAAAAGATGAATCCAAACTCCCAGGAGTAGATCACCGTCTTTCTCCGCTATTTTCTGTGGTCTCCTCGAGCTCCAGTTGGATTTACCAGTGAAGCTCAGGAGTTTTCATTGACAGAGATTAATTGACTAGGATGTCATGCAAATATCTTCGGTTCTTTATCTTCAGCCCTCACGCAGATGACCTGGCTACTCCCATAGACATAGACGCCCAAGTACAGGCACAGCCAATAAGAATAGAAGACGTGAGGAGAACTACATGTCTCCTATAGAGAAGCCCATCAAGAAAACCAAACTACAAGTAAAGGATCCGACAGTGAGGTGTATAAGGGGAGGATGATTGGACTCCATTATTTCTGATCATGATGCGTCCATCACCTCCTAGAGGCGTGACGCTGAATCTCCTGGTATTGGTGTATTCCATCCATCTCTAAAGAATATAATAACCTGTCGTAGCAGAACTTCATCTACAACCACTAAGAATGAATCTATAGGTCATCAAAAAACTGCATCCAAAAAACCACAACATCTGAATACGCCCTGAGAGTACAGCCATGGTGGCAATGGTTCTCTGTTCAGGATTGCGTAATATTGTTCTACAGCAAGAAAGCAAAATAAAATGATTCTTCCGTTTTTATCCTTTTCCTCTTCGTCCATTGATGGCGGTGGCGGAGATGTTCTGGTGGGCACTCGCTCTTTCAGTGGCCGGCGGTTTGCTCAGAGACAATCTTTCACATTTGGAGGTATAGACAATATGGGGAAACGTTCCACACTGCGGCGGACCTCCGTATATTCCACATCTTGAAGCAGTTGCCATCGCGCTTCCTTCTTCTTTTCACGAGCAGTGCGATAATGGCACATTTTTTGCTATTTTTGCAGCTTCCAGCCCTCATATAATCATCCTGTGTTTGTACATTGCTGCTCAGTCCATGGTATCTACAAGGTTTACTGTCTCCAGATATTACTAGAGGAGCGGCCCAGACACATCTTGGTAATGGTTCACATATGACTGGAGGAGATAATGGGTTCTGATGATGAAAACCGTTTCTATTGGTCACAAATCTTTACAGATTATGAACGTGCTGTAACTTGTTCTCTGTCGTTTCGGTCGTCATTTTATCTTTTAATTCTTTATTATTCTTTCAGGAAAGCAGAAAAAAATTCACATCATCCAAAAGTACAAAAAAAGTCACAAAAAAATAAAAATAATCTGTTATTTTTACTTTCCATCCCATAGTGCAACTCACCCTCCACCCTCCTCCCTCCTATAGCAGTGTATATCCCTTTGACAACTTCATTCCTGACAGATAGTGGACGGGAGACCGGTGTGAAATGTCAGGCCACATCACAAATGAAGGTTGACGAGAAACCAGGAGGTCAGAAATAGAACAGCAACCGGTAATAAGTTACAGGTTATGATGGGATGGCACGTATAATAGGGGACGTGAGGGTGAAACATGGTAAGATGGACACTATAGGGGTTGATGTCTGTATATCAAATCTCATAGCCAATAAGTCAGGACTGGTGAATGGAAGAACAGGTTGATGTCAGGACTGCAGAATGGCAAAACCGGTTGATGTCAGGACTGGGGGGAGGCAGAACAGGATCATATCAGGACTGGGGGGAGGCAGAACAGGTTGATGTCAGGACTGGTGTGTGGCAGAACAGGTTGATGTCAGGACTGGTGTGTGGCAGATCAGGTTGATGTCAGGACTGGGGGGAGGCAGAACAGGATCATATCAGGACTGGGGGGAGGCAGAACAGGTTGATGTCAGGACTGGTGTGTGGCAGAACAGGTTGATGTCAGGACTGGTGTGTGGCAGAACAGGTTGATGTCAGGACTGGGGGGAGGCAGAACAGGTTGATGTCAGGACTGGTGTGTGGCAGAACAGGTTGATGTCAGGACTGGGGGGAGGCAGAACAGGTTGATGTCAGGACTTGTTTGAGCCAGAACAGGTTGATGTGTGGACTGGTGGGTTTTTGGTTGGTGCCGCAGTGAGTGCTTCCCAGGACAGGTGGTCTCCAGGGCAGATAAGATTACAGACATGCCTGTGGAGGGGGCTCAGATGGTAAGATGTGTGATACCTGTGTAACCTGCGGATGTGCAGTCTGGAGCAGCTTTACTATAGGCAGAAGTTCGGAGGCTCCTGCAGACCTCACACCTCACAACCTGCAGCCGCCTCAGGACGCGGTGGATGTGACCTGTGGACCATTCCATTGTTTGCTTCACGAGGCGTCTTCTCTGGAATCGGCTTGTCTTGTGTCCACAGCTCGCTTACATCATTGTGTGTTTCCTGTTTTTTTATTCGTTGAGAAAGATTCAGAAATATTTAACCTCCTCAACGTTTTAAAAGTAGAATGACCCCCCCCGCCCCCTCCCCAGGACTGAAGCTAAATTCACCCCGTGCAGCAATGACAGCGCTCATAGTTATGTCCCCTCTGTATGAAGACCATCAGCAGAATATACAAGGTCACGTCAAGTGCATGAGTTTTCTGCCCTCTGGTGGTCACACTCATCATTACAGGAACAATTTATTTTTATTTTTCAATTTTGAAAACATTTTCCTGTTTTTTATGCTGTAAATAACTGGCACTGAACACTTATCCTACTTGTTCTTCTTTATGACACTGATGATTAGGACACCTGAGGTTCGACTGAGGCAGTGGCCATAAAGTTTATAGGTCCTTTACCTTTTACTTCAGTCATAAGGGGCATCGATGCAAAATCCATAAGGGGGCCCCACCGACCATATATCATGTATAATACTGGTGTCTTCTTATGAGGGACTTTTGGCTCCAGGGCCCTGGTGCGACTGCTACCTCTGACCCCTATAGCTACGTCCCTGACCGCCACATAATACAGGATAGATTCATTATAACATTCTGGAATGATTTGCATTAAATCTTTAAGGTTTAACTTATTTATTTATTTTTCATATCAGCGTTTATTGCGAGACAAGTTGTATTTTATGAAATGTCCTGTGTAATGTCCGATATAACGTTTTTGTGGCGTTCCTACTAGTTTACACGCTAACTTCATTTTGCGGGTCATCACGATTACGGCGATAACAAATATATATTTTTTAATGTTTTGCCACTTTTACAAAATAAAGATAATTTGTTAAAAATATTTTTTTATTGTATCGGTGATGGCGCGATGCGAAGGCTTGTTTTCTGCGGGGCGGCTGCACTTTTTATCAGGGATAACTTTTTATTCCTATATTTTTATGGGAAGCGAGCCGCCGAAAATGCAGCAATTCTGACACGATGGATTCCCCCCCCCCCCCGTATTCCATGTGGGTTAAATAACGTAATATCTAAAAAGTTCCGACTTTTACGGACATGGCGACACTATGTTTAATTTGTTTTAATTTGTTTTATTGTTTTATATGAAATAGGATGAGGATTGTTTTATTTCTTATATTTTTACATCATCTGTTTTTTTTTTAGTCCCCCGGGGACCTCATCATGCACTGGTTGGATCACTCCCGCAGTACGCGGCAATACTCGTGTATCCAGCTCTCCACGGTGATGGCCGGTTTGGTCCTACAGGGCTCATTGTCTTTGGAGGCTTTTCTGGAGCCATCACCTCCGCGTTATCCTGCCAGCGTTCGTCCCTCTTCTGCTTCTGGTGTATATTACTTTCTGCAGCACCTTCTGTCTCTACATCTACTTCCTACGACTGGCCGACGTGTCCCACAGGTTCTCCTCACAGGTGGACGAGGTTCTCCTCACAGGCGGACGAGGTTCTCCTCACAGGTGGACGAGGTTCTCCTCACAGGCGGACGAGGTTCTCCTCACAGGTGGACGTGGTTCTCCTCCTTCTATAGGTTCAGCTGTTGTTTCCCTTGTCATTAACTTGCCCCGGGTCTGGACAATTCTCCAGAACACCTCGGAAGGCTCAGCTGAGCTTGTCCCCTCTGACTTCTCATTGGGCGCTGGTTGACATGGTGTCGGCTTCTTTCTGTCGGTGTTTTTCACTTTCCCATGCGATTACTTTTTTTAGAGAGTCGAGCAGAAGGAGCAGCAGTTTGGGTGTCCTCAATGTAGAGGTCACACCAATGTGGCCGGATCCGTGATAATCCGTGTTTTTTTATTCTTTAAACGTTGATATATCAAAGACACGACATGTGACCCGTCCCACCCGCTCCAGCATCACGAGAAAGGATCTGAATATTAACAACACGCTTCCCCTTCCTCTCTTTGCGTTGAGCCAACCAGGGTTCCCATTTTTGTATAAAAATTCTCTCGTACCATTAGATGTATATTGCGCCCACTCGCCCAGTAGGACCCTATAGAGCCGTGTTTTTCAGCTCACAAAGAGCGGCTCATTAATCGATCTTCCGCGTCAATGTTGTTTGCTTCATCGCATCAGTCGATGTTACCAGTGGGCGCAGGGCTGGGCAGACATCGCTCTATTCCCCTCAGTCAATCCTATCCTGATAATCCTCAGAAATCCAAAATTGAAGAAACAATACGTGGTGGAGCCTCCGCCTGACGGTGACCTCATCACTTCTTACAATTTTCCATGACTGTCTTTGTGAAGGGATTAGTCCTATTATTCATCGCGTACACATTTACTCAGGGGGGGGGGGAGAATTTATAAAGTTTGTTTTTAGACATCTTATTAGCTAATTCCAAGAGCCAATAGAAGGCGACTTCTCTATAATATACCGTATAGCCGGGGTTTCCCTTGCTGTGTGTCTCTCTATGGCAGCGGGGGCAGGGAGGTGGCTGAGTCTCATGATGTTTGAGTATTTTGTCTGATTGTCATCCTTGGAACCAGTGTGATCTTCTCTTTATTAAAAAAAATAATCAATGCACTTAACATCTAGAAAATAAATCAATTAAAACATAGAATATCCACTGTCCTATGAGGAACGCCTGGGGGGGTCGGGGACTGCAGAGCTCCGGGGTTTATGCCCTTGTGATCAGGATAACCGCCTTGATTCACACTGATTAGTGTAAACGGCTTCCTCTAGATGAATGGTTTCTTACTCTTCAGATAGACCCAAGTGTCCAAGTATGACATGTCCTCCACACACCGTGTCTCCATGCACTGTCAGAGCAGGCCTCCTTTAGTACAAGTCCGTTCATGACATTTCTGCTCTGTTTCATCTGCCCCAGTCACCTGTAAGTGTAATTATTATCTGCTAGATCTGCCCCAGTCACCTGTAAGTGTAATTATTATCTGCTAGATCTGCCCCGGTCACCTGTAAGTGTTATTATTATCTAAATTATCTTCCCTGGTCACCTGTAAGTGTTATTATTATCTGCTAGATCTGCCCTGGTCACCTGTAAGTGTTATTATTATCTGCTAGATCTGCCCTGGTCACCTGTAAGTGTTATTATTATCTAAATGATCTTCCCTGGTCACCTGTAAGTGTTATTATTATCTGCTAGATCTGCCCTGGTCACCTGTAAGTGTTATTATTATCTGCTAGATCTGCCCTGGTCACCTGTAAGTGTTATTATTATCTAAATGATCTTCCCTGGTCACCTGTAAGTGTTATTATTATCTGCTAGATCTGCCCTGGTCACCTGTAAGTGTTATTATTATCTGCTAGATCTGCCCTGGTCACCTGTAAGTGTTATTATTATCTAAATGATCTTCCCTGGTCACCTGTAAGTGTTATTATTATCTGCTAGATCTGCCCTGGTCACCTGTAAGTGTTATTATTATCTAAATGATCTTCCCTGGTCAACTGTAAGTGTTATAATTATCTGCTAGATCTCCCCCTGGTCACCTGTAAGTGTTATTATTATCTAAATGATCTTCCCTGGTCACCTGTAAGTGTTATTATTATCTGCTAGATCTGCCCCGGTCACCTGTAAGTGTTATTATTATCTGCTAGATCTGCCCTGGTCACCTGTAAGTGTTATTATTATCTGCTAGATCTGCCCCGGTCACCTGTAAGTGTTATTATTATCTGCTAGATCTGCCCTGGTCACCTGTAAGTGTTATTATTATCTAAATGATCTTCCCTGGTCACCTGTAAGTGTTATTATTATCTGCTAGATCTGCCCCGGTCACCTGTAAGTGTTATTATTGTCTAAATGATCTTCCCTGGTCACCTGTAAGTGTTATTATTATCTGCTAGATCTGCCCCGGTCACCTGTAAGTGTTATTATTATCTGCTAGATCTGCCCTGGTCACCTGTAAGTGTTATTATTATCTGCTAGATCTGCCTCGATCACCTGTAAGTGTTATTATTATCTTCTAGATCTGCCCTGGTCACCTGTAAGTGTTATTATTATTATATGCTAGATCTGCCCGGTCACCTGTGTGTTATTATTATCTGCTAGATCTGCCCCTGTCACATGTAAGTGTTGTTATTATTATCTGCTGGATCTGCCCCTGTCACATGTAAGTGTTGTTATTATTATCTGCTGGAGCTGCCCTGGTCACCTGTGTTATTATTATCTGCTAGATCTGCCCGGTCACCTGTAAGTGTTATTATTATCTGCTAGATCTGCCCCGGTCACATGTAAGGGTTATTATTATCTGATAGATCTGCCCCGGTCACCTGTAAGTGTTATTATTATCTGCTAGATCTGCCCCGGTCACATGTAAGGGTTATTATTATCTTCTAGATCTGCCCCGGTCACCTGTAAGTGTTATTATTATCTGCTAGATCTGCCCCGGTCACCTGTAAGTGTTATTATTATCTGCTAGATCTGCCCCGGTCACATGTAAGTATTATTATTATCTGCTAGATCTGCCCCGGTCACCTGTAAGTGTTATTATTATCTGCTAGATCTGCCCCGGTCACATGTAAGGGTTATTATTATCTTCTAGATCTGCCCCGGTCACCTGCAAGTGTTATTATTGTGAAGCGGTGGCTGGAGTGGTGTAAAGCATGCCACCACTGGACCCTGGAGAAACGTGTTCTCTAGAGTAATGAATCACAGCTCACTATCTGGCAGTCTAATGCAGGAATCTGTCTGCTAAGAGAACACCACCTACAGGAGCGCATGTAGCCTACTGTTACATGCAGTGTATGACGGTAATGTACTGGGGATAAATGTGAACGTCGGTTGTGAAACAGCCCTGCTCCTCAAACATTAGTGTTTGACCTCACAATTGTGCACACAATTTTACAGACACCTTAACATTTTTCGGAAAGTCATCCCAGAAGAATGGGGGCTGTTATAACTGCAGACTCCATTTTAACTCCATATTAACGTTCATTGTTTTGGAATGGGATATCCAAGAAGCTTATTTTTCCCTCCCGCCAGGGGTCGATTTGGGACCCCCCAGCCTCGAGCTCGTTAAACAATCACAAGAAATAAGAATATAACCACGTGGCAGATTTATTTTGCGGAGGGTAAACATTGTTAGGCCAAGTAAACGGTGTCAATATGGAAAAATTGTAACAACTCCCACAGCACAACACACAAGTAACGCCAAATAACAATACACAAAAGTCTTCCCAGGATAATAAACTGCGGCGGGTTTTGAAAGTTTCTACCTAACACATGTGTGACCCGGTGGAGAATGCACCGAAGTAATAAACTCCATCCACCCACCGGGTCACAGCTGCCGTAGACATTGTCGCATTTCCCGGAAACGTTGGTGCAATAAAATGTCATAAGAAACTCAAAATTCTCTCCGCAACAGTTCTCTCACTAACTTCTCCACGGCAGAACAAGTCCCAGCAATGTCTATTCTCTCCTTATTGCAACAAATCTGGTGTTACACCGGGATCCAGCATGTGGCGGCAGCGTTCAGAAGCATGGAAGCAAATTAAGTGGGAGGCAGGATCCTTCCCTGAGGCGGATCCGGGATCTCTGGGCGACTCTTGGTGCTTTGTATGATCTGCAGAGGAGATGCTGTGCCACGGCTTATGGGGCTCCAGCACTTGTCTCCTGTCTGCGGCCCCCGGTATAGAACTCTCTGCACTCTGCAGTGGACACAGCCTCTCTCTCCTGGCCATGTGGCTCTCCTGCCTCCTTCCTGCACAACCGCCTCCCTACAGGAAGCATTTACCTCCTCCCCAGGTCCTGACTCAGCCAATCAGGTTTTTCCTCTATGACTCCTCCCCCTCCAGGCTGCAGAGGAACACAGAAGCAGGAGATGCTGGGAGCCGTAGTCCGGTGCAGCTGATGAAAAGGAGCGGAGTCCCTGCTCGGCTCCAGCTGCAGCTTCCAGTGCCCACAACGCTACTTCATCAGGGGAACACGAATATTGTACATGAAGGATCTCAGTCAATCACTCAGACAAATACAAATCTATCATCTTTTTCCATATGGTATAATGTCAATGAGCAAAGTATGTGAGATCATATTCCAGGAATCATCGGTAGTATCACAGGAGGTGCTCTCATCTACATCATGGATATTATGACGGACGTACGTACGTACGTCACGTCACGTCACGTCAGGTTCGTGGACCCACTTGGCCGTACCGCCTTGACGGTATGGCAGCTGGCCAACAAGGCGCAGGTCACAGTCTATAGTTCGTACAGGTACCTGTGGCTGCTTGGACAGTAGCAAGGCAGGCTCGGCTGGGACTAGGCAGCAGGCAGACATCAGGCGTGTAGGATCAGGACAGGCGTGGAATACAGCACAGCACGACTACAGCTCAGCACGGCACTTGACCAGGATAACACAGGATACAGGTACGCTGAACACTGGGAACTGGAAAACACTAGGAGACCATTTGCATAGACAAACTTTGGGTACGACAGCAATGCTCAGGCATGGGAAGAAGGAGCACAGCCCTTCTTATAGCCCAGGGTGCTCTGGGAGCAATCAGCTCAATCTCCCACCTGCGTGCGCTTTTTCTTCTTAAGTCTGGACTGAGTTCGCGAGCGCACCCTGGTGGTCACTGGGGAACAGGATGGCCATATGTGCAGAGATCTCTGGAGAAAAGGGCGTCGACTGGATGGAAGGAGTTACAATACGGACGTTGCAATAGATAGATAGATAGTTTAGGGTTTCCTATAATTAAGGTGACCGCTTCTGCTGAGGGATATGTCAGGATGGTGACGTCGGATATTTATTTTAAGAACTTATCAGAAGTGAATGATGTTAAGTTGAATGACGATACAATCCTGCCAGTGATGGCCGGCTGCAGGGCTGCGTTGAGGACCACGTGTGGGATCAGTGTCCGGACCACTCGGACATGACCATTGACGTGAGGAGAGGAGCTGAACTTGGATTTGATCCTCCTCACATGCTTTAAGAGGTTCATGACACTGATCCCAATACAGAGGAGAGTCTTGATGAATGGGAGAACACAACCGAGCAGCAGATTAAGCGCCAGGCCATGGAGGTTCACTGCAACACTAGTAGAATTTGTCTTCTATTAAATTGACTGTCCAGTAAACTGGAAAACTAGTAACGAATACCCAAATGCATGAAGCGAGGAGAACTTGTGTCATGGAAGAGGAAACCCTGGTCTTCAACCAAGTCAAGAAGCTATTGGAGAAGTTAGTACGTTTCAGACAGTACTGGATGGAGAGCCAAGATGTATTCCAGAAGTAGAAGTAGCTCATACAGAAGAAGAAGACAGATGCATACAAGTATATCATCCCGATGTGCGGCAGCTGAGAAAACACATAAAACCCAAGGCAAAGGAAGATGGAGAACCACTGGAGGATCAGATTGGTGGGAGCCGTGGAGAGGAAGATCTGGTCGCAGCTCGTGAAACGTTCCTTCCTCCTCCAGTCGGTGAAGTAGATGGAGAGGATTGAGGCATTTTGAGCGGTTCCAAGAAGAAACACAACGATGGTGATGACAACATGTAGGAGCTCTGGAGCCGGCAGCATTCTGTCACTGACGGTTCTACCAGCAGCTGTGGACACCAGGGCTATGACAGGACACATTATAACTATCAATGTGGAGGATTTAGATAAACGATGCTAATGTGGGCAATACCTGATGTCACTGCTGCACGTCTGGTGCCACGACAAGTCCACGGAGCCGCCACTCATCCTCACATTTCACAGGATTCTTGTCTACTAGGACAATAGATGTAGATTAGGGACAGATCGTGAAGAAAATAAAACATTGTCCTATCCTTCTGATATTGTATTTCTAATCATTGTATACTAGTGTCTCTCTTATAGAGTGCTCTCCGTGCCGACACAAAAAGGGGGACCACTCCCTCTGTTATGTCCCTATGCCCTAATAGCATTACAGGAGTTCTTGTCGTGAGACGGACCCTGAGAGGAAACACTTTAAAGGGAAGGTGTCGCGAAAAATGTTAGTATGTTATTAAAATAAATTTAATTTATTTGTGTGTTTGTTGTACTTTTTTCTTTTTTATTACTTTTACTTCCCTATGGGGGCTGCCATTTTTTTTTTCATCTCTGTATGTGTCGATTAACGACACATACAGATATGGAATACGGCAATACAATGCCATAGAGAATGCGAACGGGAGGCGTTCCATTCACTAGAGCGTACGCCGTCTGTGTGGGAACAGCACATGCGCCGCTCCCACACAGTCCAAAAGGAAGGTCTTCGGCCGAGCGACATCCGGCACCATTTTCATGTGGACCAGAAGCCGCGGCCGGACAATAAGATAACTACTTCCGGTCGCGGCTTCCGGACATATGTTCCAGGCAGCGAATACGCGAGATGCCCCAGAGGAAGCCGGAAGGGCGAAACCCAGGGTCGGGCGAGAGTGTTTGGCGCGCCGCCTAGAAATTTTAAAGATTTTTACTTACCTTGATGCTTTTATTTCTTGTTACTTCTGTGAGTATGGATTACACTCGGCGTGGAGCAATCTTTTTTCGGAGGGTGTTGCACTATGTGTCTTCCTTTTTCCATCTATTAGAGACATAAGATCCTTTTCCTACCAGGAGTTCTTTGAATGTGGAGAGAGACGATAAGGAGCTTGGTGGAACTACAAGGATAAGAATTACCATCCACACCCTCATTGGATTGCGGACTGTCCACTGCTTTTTTCTGGGAGAGAGTCCACACTGAATGATATTGGACTGTTACCAGTGCCGTCTGAGCGGTAAACTTCACTGCACTTTGAATACGCGAGGAGTAGGATCGGAGGCAGCAGCGGCGGCAGGAGCAGGCAAGTTATGTTTGTGTATGTGATGTGTGTGTATGTTCGTGTTATACTGTCTGATTACCACTGTATCTCATCCTCCTACACTCTGTGCCGCCATTTTCTGAGCGTATGCACAGTGTAGGAGGATTAGAAGATTCAACCACCTCCTTCTCCTGGCACTAGCCAGGATAAGGGAGGGGGATTGTGAGGACACTAGAGCGAGTGTGTCTACCCCAAATATGCATCATAAAGCAATGAGGTTGCTTTACCACATTGACCATGCTGCAATTTTGGGAATTTCTCCCTCTAGTGACCAGCACATGGAAATGTTATAAATTAGAATCTAATTTATAATATTTCCTGACATGTGAAAAAATGTAAAAAATTAAAACAATTTTGAATCACTTAAATACTAATTGTTTAACTGAAAAAAAAAGTAAAAATTTCTAGCGACACATTCGCTTTAAGAGCTTCAGAGTTCTAGGAGCTTCTCTTAAGGATCACCAACAACATAATCCAACAAGATCTACGTTTTATTAGGAGATAAATCCCTACAACAAAAATCAAGAAATATAAAAAAAACCAGTGTACAATGAGTTAAATAGAGCAACCGCAGACCTACAGCGAGAGAAGTGATGGCGAGATACCGGACCCCAGTAAGATCACACACAAGACCAGGGCAAGTAGATCTCGAAATATCAGAATAGGTGTAATAGACCGTCCTGTGTATTGTAAGATGTCTCGGACTGTCACTGATGGATCCCCACTGTCCATGTGCAGATACGGGCATAGAAACCTTGTATTATCCCCTGAACGACATCCGCTGAACATAGACGTCATACGCGGAGGCTTTATAAGGCTGACCCCCGCTCGCAGCAGCCGGGATCGGAGATAACACGGATCTCGGCGTTTCATCCCTCAGGTGCCGAGGTCAATAGTGACTGCAGTCTCTAAGAGGGGGGGGGGTCCCTCTGTCCACCCGTGATAAAATTGTGGGGTGCCGAGTGGTTAGGATGACAGCCGGAGGCCTATTGATAGCCTTCAGGTCTGGCGTCACTGCTTTATTATTAACCCTTGCTAGAAACAAGGCTTAACAGTAAAGAAGAGAAATAGGCAAAACGCTGCAAAACATAAGTCCGCAGATTGCACGGCGGAAAAAATGCTCAAATAAGTAAAGGAGAAACAAAACCCTTTTTCACATTTTTCACATAAAAAAGTAAACAATAAAAACAATAAATAAAAATATCGACACGTCTTTGTTCAAATTATTCAAATATCACGTTATTGAACCGGCCGGGTGAACGCTGCAGGAAAAAACAATCCTAATACCAGAATTACTGAACGTGAAAAAAGAAAAATGGTTTGTACCCCAAAATTGTACCAATAAAAACGACAGCAGGCCCTGCAGGAAAGAAGTGCGAAAACATAAAAACGATAGAAATTTGATGTTGCAAAAAAATATGTCATTTTTCCCGCGCAGTGAACACCACAAAAAGAAACCACAATTGTTACTTATTATTTTTTTTATTCCATTCCACAAAATAATTGTTTCACGTTTTTTAGTTCATTAAACGGTACCATTAAAAAAACAAAGCTTGTCCGGCACAAAACCTTCCCTCGTGCGGCTGAGTCAGTGAAAAAGAAAACATTCTGTCTCTTGGAATGTGGGGAGGAAAAAAATTCTGATTGGCTGTGTCTTTGGGGGTTAATAATGTCTCCCGATAATATACAAATAGGCGGGTACTAATGGTGATAAATGCAGCGCTGATAAAGCGGAGAAATCCCAGCCGTAGCGTGTAGAGAAAAATCCAACATACGAGCTGCCCCCGGACATGGCTGCTGTTAAGGGTAACCCCCGAAAATCCTGGACAAGTCACCACAGCTTCCCCTAAGGAACAGTCCAAAAGCAAATGAGATGATAAGAAGCTGCCCCAGGAGATGGACTATAATGATGCCGGGAAGCCCCACACAGGACACGGTCCACTCACCCTTTATAAACTTGTCACGCCAAATCAATGTCTGGAGCACGAGAAATGACTATATAATAGTAACTCACAAGACAGAGGAGGCTAAACAATGAGGGATGCAAAGAAATGTGTGCCCCTACTGATCTCCTGCGTTCATGGGCGTCCGCACCTTCTTGGCCGGGTTGCTGGATGTGTATAGACGGCGCTCCTCGTGGTTGGTCTATCTACAGGTGGACAGGGTCAGGACCAGTGTTTAGCCTCTTGGGTTCAGTTCAGGGTTCAGGATTCCCAGGTTCTTGATGTTCTTCATGTTATTGACCCATCCCGCCGGACACACAGCCCCCAGAAATATCTTCCTCAGTTTGAGACTGGCCTGGATAATGATGGCGGCTTCTGCTGTAGGAAACACAATTATTAGGAACCAGCTGACCACAAATTTCACATCTTCCATGGACTCTATGCTGAAGAGAATGTTCTCTGCTGTGTAGAATGTTCCTGACAGTATAAGTAACAGAGTCATTGTTCTTATCGCATTGATATGGGACTGGAGTTTAGGGCGAATACGTTCAGAATTATTCTGCTTTATATTCCAAACATGTCTTAGAAGTGATGACACAGAAGTGACGAGAGAGACGAAAATCACAACAAATGGCAAACAACAGCCCAGCAGGTTGACAACCGCAGTGTAGACAATGCTCCTCGACGCTATCCCTAAACTGCTCAAGACGAATGTCCCATTCCCAATATATTGTCCTTGAATATTTACAAAAATAATCCAAATGGCTGGAAAACTGATGACGAATGAAGCAAGTCCTGTGGACACCAGGAGGCGAGGCAAGGAAGTTGTGAGACATCTCTTCATCCAAGGAAAGAGTCGATGGCTGAAAGTGGTGATGCTGGAACAGTAATAGGCGCAGAGCCAGGCAGTCAGCCAAAAGGTGTAGTACATGAGAAAGGGTAAAGCGATAACTGTTATATAGAAGGATATTGTGATATAAGAGGCAGAGAGCGACATGCCCAGAAAATGTCCAAGCAACAAACCCCGCAGACTGATGTTAACCATTCCCATGACCATGTGGATGACGTCAGGTGGCGTCAGCTTTGAGCCTCTTCTCAGACTTTTCATGTTTAGAATGATAATAGATGCATTCAACGTAATTGCCACCGCTCCTTCTACAAGAGCAAAAACACCAAAATACATTTCAGCGGACATTTTGTGGGGTGCTATGCTCCCTCCAGCTTGTAGTAAGAGCTCTATATATTGTATGCCATTAAAACTGGTGGTTTTCTGGAATTTGACTAATGCAAATAGCAATCGGCTTCTAGTTTCCTGACAGCAAAATGCATGGAATTATACAAAATAGGGCCGTAGATTTTTCCACACAAAATCAGAATTCTGTTTAGAATTTTTGCAAAAAAAGTAAATTGTGACTCTCAAAGCTCTGTCTGCCTGGTCTTGTTTTAGGTTTAGTTTAAGACAGTAATAATAAATCTGCCCCAAGAAGAAGAAAAGGAAGAAGAAGAAGAAGAAGAAGAAGAAGAAGAAGAAGAAGAAGAAGAAGAAGGGGAAGGAGGAGAAGAGGAAGAAGGAGAAGATGAAGAAGAAGGAGGAGAAGAAGAAGGAGAAGAAGAAGAAGAAGAAGAAGAAGAAGGAGAAGAAGAAGAAGAAGGAGAAGAAAGAGAGAGGAAGAAGAAGGAGAAGGAGGAGAAGGAGGAGGAGAAGAAGAAGGCGAAGAAGGAGAAGAAGGAGAAGAAGGAGAAGAAGGAGGAGAAGAAAAAGTAAAAGAAGGAGAAGAAAAAGTAAAAGAAGGAGAAGAAGGAGGAGAGGAAGAAGAAGGAGGAGAAGAAGCAAAAGAAGGAGGAGAAAAAGGAGAAGGAGAAGAAGGAGGAGAAGAAGAAGAAGAAGGAGAAGATGAAGATGAAGAAGAAGGAGAAGATGAAGAAGAAGGCGAAAAAGGTGAATAAGAAGGAGAAGAAGAAGACGAAGGAGAAGAAGAAGAAGAAGGAGTACAATGAGGGGAAGAAAATGGGAAGAAATGAAGAAGAAGGAGGCAAAGAAGAAGAAGAGCATAAAAGGAAGAAGAATGAGGAAAGGAGAAGGAAAAGGGAAGAAAATAAAGAAAATGAATAAAAGAAAGAAGAATGTGGAATGAGAAGAAGACATCTACAATCATACATAGTCTA
Organism: Rhinoderma darwinii; assembly: GCF_050947455.1. Taxonomy (NCBI): domain Eukaryota; kingdom Metazoa; phylum Chordata; class Amphibia; order Anura; family Rhinodermatidae; genus Rhinoderma; species Rhinoderma darwinii. Next base: position 147,089,643 of record NC_134692.1, on the reverse strand, counting down.
TTGTTTCCATTGAGGGAAACAGGTCTAGTTGGATGTTATGGTTCTATGTTTTTAATTCCAACCCCTGGGGGTCAGTAGCTCGCTGGTTAATATTTGTAGTGTTTTAAATGTTCAGTCATTGAATATAAGACGCACCATAAATATGTGAATGTGTCATCCCCTGGACCTCAGACAATTTATGGGACTCTATTTCCCTTCTATATTTCTTTCTCTGGTTTCATGAGATTGTAAACATTTTGTAAACATTTTGTAAACATTTTGTACAATTTTGGATTCCCCAATATCAGGATAATTCCTTGAAGTTGGATGATTCTGAAGACATGAAGAACAAGGGGATCTATGGTGAAGCCCAATGACACGAAGATCATAAGACAAGGCAGGCGGCACCGCAAGGGAACGATCAATAGAAATGTGCCGGCCATCATGAATTGCTTGTACTTATTACTTGTCCACTCTGTGTTATTAGCTGAACTTTTATTGGGGTCAAACATGTGGATGATGGAGAAATCAATACAAGAGACAAAGCAATGGATGTGAAGATCAGCTCCGGAGGAGAAACGAGGCCTCATCCACACGAGGAATCTGAACTGTAATGTGGTCATTTTGATGTGATAGAAGATTTAGAGCCGTGAGGTCACCCGGGAGCTGCACAAGCACATGGGGAGGGGGGGGGGGGGGGGTAAAGCAAATTGAAGAATGTATCAGAGAAGAAAATAGAAAACCAGAAGAAATGGATAAGGAAGCGCGCTCGTTCCCGGTCTTAAAGGGCCAGCGCGTGCACCAGTAAATTGTCCCTTCCCAATCTCAACTCATCCTGGACTTTATAAAGGACTCTGCCCACTTCCACCTTGCCTGAGCAATGTTGTGTCTATTCATGTTTGTCCTGCAAATGGTTCCTGAGCTGTATCCTGTTTTCCCGTATCCTGTGTCCCGTTTCACATATCCAGTAATTGTGTTTAGTTTTAGTGCAAAGTCTAGTGTCTGAGTCGAGTTCACCATCTGTATCTGTGCCAGCCCAAGGGTTCAGATGACTACACTACATCTGAGTCAAGTGTCCGTGCCAAGTGTCTGTGCCAAGTGTCTGTGCCTACTATTTAAGTGTCCGTGTGAAGTCAAGTGTTTGAGGTAACTTCTGTATCCGTGTCCTGTATCAAAGACAAGTCCTATAGTCCGGCACGAGCCAAGCGTTCAATAGTCTTGCACAAACCTCCTACCAAGGTACTCTTGTCCTAAAGACTATCATTGACTCTTGTTTGGCTAGTTGCTGCTCCGCTAGGGTGGAGTGGCCCAGTGGATCCACATGCCCGACAGCCGTGACATCAAATCTAAACTCCACGAGGGCGACGTTCCCAAGCTCCATTATAAGTTGCTGGGATGGTGGTTGTCTCGTCAGTGGTCGGTGGGGACAGCACCGTGGGATCTGTCCACCTCCAGCCGGTTTACTGCCAGAGTCATTCCGGATTTGCATACTAATTTGCAGATGTCAATATTTATTTGTGCCATTAACATAAATATAAGGAAATACTTTGATATATTCAATTCACGGAGAAAAAGAATAAATGGAATCTCCCCCTAAAAAAAACCAAACACAACCCGCCTACATATCTCATGTTTCATCTTCGGCAAAAACCATGAATGAGTCTACAGTCCATAATGTTCACATATTGTCAGAGGACGAATGCTGTAAAGAGCCACGAGAAGGATCCGTCCCGAAAACTGCATTATGGACCTCCTCCGGACACCTCTGTTGGAATCACTGGGTTATTGATGTAGCAGAGTGCAACCGGCGCTGCATTCTACATGAACACGTTATTAATAGTCTGATTAATGTGATTCTGATTATTACAAATCTACATTTACACTTCCGTTATCAGACGAGAGGCAGAATTGTTAGAATCGGGGTCATTTGTGATGATATTCCGCTGTTAGTAGAATAGATAATGGCCCATTAAAGGGAATATTCTATAGAAACCACAACTTTCATCTATAGGACGTTCAGGTGTCCTCATTGTCTGTTCTTACTACTTCACCCCAATCTTCACAGGAACCATAACACTCATAAAGGGTCTTCATCTTAAAGAAGGGATCGGCCGGTGCTGAAAAGCGTCGACACCTTTTACACCCATGAAAATGCATTTTTCAGGCTTACCTTGTGCGGATTGAAGATCCTCTACGTGAGACCAGCAGTATCCAGTATCTGACTTCTTGTGTCCATGGTTTGTTTTCTGAGGCATAAATGTGATAAATGAGCTGGTGACTACTCCGTGATTGGTCGCAAGGAGGAGAACGACCACAGGCCGCACGTCCGGCTCTATGAATGAGGAGTCTGGCCGCGACCCAGGAGCTGATGGAAGCCGTCTGAGCTTCTCCTGACTGACAGCGATGAGACCTCCTATCAATAAATGCGGCTCGGGGCCTTATTATATAAGATGACAAAGCTGGAGATACTTTATAAACTTACTCCTGTTAACAATCGAAATAATCAGAGTGAAATTTCACTAATGAGAATCAACCGAGATGAAACGTGGGCAGATAATAGATTGTCCCGGCAGGCATATTTATAGCCCCTGGCCCTGTATCACTCTATAAGAAAGTAGAATAGATCCCGACCAATTACTAAGTGATATTCACAATGAAGGGGAAAAGGTAAAGCACAATTATTTTTTGTGTCTTAGTGGCCCCAGGGCCAACGTAACCCGGAGTCAGACATCTGGGGTAAAGATCCTGTATGGTGCAATAACCTGTATATCCTGGAAAACCACAATGGCCAACCAGCCCCCCCCCCCCTGCATAACCTAATGAGAAGACCACCATGAAGAGCAGAGCTCTCAGCCCAATGGATCCTCCCAGTTATTTATTATTCTAAAGTTCCCGAGCTTCAATGTAACTTTACAATCAGGACTAACTAGAGTTAAATCACCGCCATGACACCCTGGTCTTTGGATTTTGAGACTTTATGTCATTGTCGTCACCTGGCTGAGGAAATATGTAAACTATGAAGCTGTAGACCGCCCTGAGCTGGGGAATATAATAACTCACGTGGCTGCTCTCCGGATGGACTGTGAGTCCCGGCTGACGGGCGACAGTGATTTGCAAAGGAAACAATAACTTCTATGTAATGAATCTGCTGAAACAAACTAAGACCCTTCCAGGAGGAGCTCGGCTTTGCATATTATCCTCACAGATTATTTTACCTTTCAAAAACACATCTAGTTCTTGAAATATATAAGTAAAGTAAGAAAATATCTGATACAGAGATGTAAGCGCCGCATTATCTGTCTGTTCATGTCCTCTCCACTGCAGTCATATCAGACAAGAGCAATATACACATTTCTCCTCCGCCTCCCGTTTTTCCTCTTCCTGGTAACCAATAATTGTGGGACAATTCATTCATTGTGCAGAGTCTTATCTCACTGGACCAACACCATGATCTGATTCTAGACCATTGATAACCTATGATCTAGAGTCTAGATCATGGGTCATCAATTGTCTAGTTTATGGGTCATCAATTGTCTACATCATGGGTCATCATTTGTCTAGATCAAAGGTCATCAATTGTCTAGATTCTAAACAATTGATGACCTATGACCTAGACAATTGATGACCCATCAACTAGACAATTGATGACCTATGATCTAGACCATTGATGACCCATGATCTAGACCATTGATGACCCATGATCTAGGCAATTGATGACCTATGACCTAGACAATTGATGACCCATCAACTAGACAATTGATGACCTATGATCTAGACAATTGATGACCCATAAACTAGACCATTGATGACCTATGATCTAGACCATTGATGACCCATGATCTAAACAATTGATGGCTCATGATCTAGACAATTGATGATGTTTGACCTGGACAATCATTTACTAATAATCTCACTCGGTCACATTCAGGAGAAGTGGACAATCTCTGGGTCATTCTGAGTGTGCATGGCTTTGTGAAGACATAGGCGGAAGGTGCGTGGAGGCATGCTGCTATACTCCTTACGATGGCCAATGGTATGTGCTAGTCCTTTGGGGTATTTCCTACCCTCTATTACGGGGCATATACTTAGTCTGGGCTCATTCTCCTGCTCATAGTTGGGTCATTTATATTTATTATTACCTCATGGGTTTGTTACTTTCATCTTTAAGTCCATACAGACTTGCGCTTGTGTTCATTGATATTTTGCCTCGGTTATACCATCTACAGCTGTAACCCAAAGTAAGCACCAGACGTCATAGAAAAGCCCTTCATTTACATCATCCTACAACAGAAAATGTTCTGAAACATCAGCCATAGATGGAGTTACCTAATATGAGGACCACAGACATTGCTGGGAAATGGACATCAAAACTCACACAGTGACCCAATAAGAAATCTAAAAATCACTGGAAGAAAACGGGGTGAAAAGTGAAGCGAAAGGCATATAAAATATAATGTAGATGAGAAGAAGACGCCACAGTCCCGGCAGCTCTCCGTCAGTCCTTCTCTTCACTAGACGTGGTCTTCTTCATGCGAGATGTTTGTACACAGAGACCAAACTATACAAACTGGGGAGAGGTACATAAGTGGATATTTGCTCAATCAGCGGTCCCAACCTTTTTTTGCCCCAAGGACCGGCGGGGGGGGGGGGGGGGGGTGTGTTCGGGGTTCAGGATCAGTTCAACCATTGCGTAAATACTGCAGATTTTCTGCAACGGAGTTCGTTGCAAAAAATTTGCCGCATAATACAGTAGCAGCAAAGTGGATGAGAACAAATCTTATCCACCACCTGCGTAAATACTGAGCGGAAAAAACGCTCAGACGCTGACATGCGGTGCAGAGTAATTCCGCAGGATGTCAATTGTATTTGCGTAAACGCTGCTTATTTGCTGCGGGTTTTCCCCGTTGAATTCAATGGGCAGGTAAAACCCACCACAAGACGCAACTCGGAAAAAATCTGTGGCCGTGGCCCGGTAGTGGTCTGCGGCCCGGTGGTTGGGGATCACTGTGCTAGATCACCAAAATTATTTGGGCCCTAGAAGATCTCATGGGCTTTTTGAACTGCGGAGCTGACAGGGGCCCATTAATGTCCTGACCATGGATATTCAGAATACTACAGAGGGAGCTCCAATATAGACTTCACTCCCCATTCTCAACAGCATTGGCAGCTCTCCGCCTAGACACGGCCTACAACCCTAATCATCCCATCGTTACACTCACAGCATCACCCAGCGTCTCATTAACATAGTGTAATAATGATATGATGATATCATAAAATAGATGATAAAAACACGTGTCCAAGTCCCCATCTTCCATCCTCCCTACCTAGAAACAGATGACGTAACCACCAACCCAAGGATGAACCTGCTGGAAACCCGGAGAACAAGGCGCGACTCTAATATGTGAGGACCAGAAAGGACAGGACTACCAGAAAGGACAGGACTACCAGAAAGGACAGGACTACCAGAAATGACAGGACTACCAGAAAGGACAGAACAGGACTACCAGAAAGGACAGGACTACCAGAAAGGACAGGACTACCAGAAAGGACAGGACAGGACTACCAGAAATGACAGGACTACCAGAAAGGACAGGACTACCAGAAAGGACAGGACTACCAGAAAGGACAGGACAGGACTACCAGAAAGGACAGAACAGGACTACCAGAAATGACAGGACTACCAGAAATGACAGGACTACCAGAAAGGACAGGACTACCAGAAAGGACAGGACTACCAGAAAGGACAGGACAGGACTACCAGAAATGACAGGACTACCAGAAATGACAGGACTACCAGAAAGGACAGGACTACCAGAAATGACAGGACTACCAGAAAGGGCAGGACTACCAGAAAGGACAGGACTACCAGAAAGGACAGGACTACCAGAAAGGACAGGACTACCAGAAAGGACAGGACTACCAGAAATGACAGGACTACCAGAAAGGACAGAACAGGACTACCAGAAAGGACAGGACTACCAGAAATGACAGGACTACCAGAAAGGACAGGACAGGACTACCAGAAATGACAGGACTACCAGAAATGACAGGACTACCAGAAAGGACAGGACTACCAGAAATGACAGGACTACCAGAAAGGGCAGGACTACCAGAAATGACAGGACAGGACTACCAGAAATGACAGGACTACCAGAAAGGACAGGACTACCAGAAATGACAGGACAGGACTACCAGAAATGACAGGACTACCAGAAATGACAGGACTACCAGAAATGACAGGACAGGACTACCAGAAATGACAGGACTACCAGAAATGACAGGACTACCAGAAATGACAGGACTACCAGAAATGACAGGACTACTAGAAATGACAGGACAGGACTACCAGAAATGACAGGACTACTAGAAATGACAGGACAGGACTACCAGAAATGACAGGACTACCAGAAATGACAGGACAGGACTACCAGAAATGACAGGACAGGACTACTAGAAAGGACAGGACAGGACTACCAGAAATGACAGGACTACCAGAAAGGACAGGACTACCAGAAAGGACAGGACAGGACTACCAGAAAGGACAGGACTACCAGAAAGGACAGGACAGGACTACCAGAAAGGACAGGACTACCAGAAATGACAGGACTACCAGAAAGGACAGGACTACCAGAAATGACAGGACAGGACTACCAGAAATGACAGGACTACCAGAAATGACAGGACAGGACTACCAGAAATGACAAGACAGGACTACCAGAAATGACAGGACTACCAGAAATGACAGGACAGGACTACCAGAAAGGACAGGACAGGACTACCAGAAATGACAGGACTACCAGAAATGACAGGACAGGACTACCAGAAATGACAGGACTACCAGAAATGATAGGACTACCAGAAATGACAGGACAGGACTACCAGAAATGACAGGACTACCAGAAATGACAGGACTACCAGAAATGACAGGACTACCAGAAATGACAGGACTACCAGAAATGACAGGACTACTAGAAATGACAGGACTACCAGAAATGACTGGACTACCAGAAATGACAGGACAGGACTACCAGAAATGACTGGACTACCAGAAATGACAGGACAGGACTACCAGAAATGACAGGACTACCAGAAATGACAGGACAGGACTACTAGAAAGGACAGGACAGGACTACCAGAAATGACAGGACAACCAGAAATGACAGGACAGGACTACCAGAAATGACAGGACTACCAGAAATGACAGGACTACCAGAAATGACAGGACAGGACTACCAGAAATGACAGGACTACCAGAAAGGACAGGACTACCAGAAAGGACAGGACAGGACTACCAGAAACGACAGGACTACCAGAAATAACAGGACTACCAGGTATGACAGGACAGGACTACTAGAAATGACAGGACTACCAGAAATGACAGGACAGGACTACCAGAAATGACAGGACTACCAGAAATGACAGGACTACCAGAAATGACAGGACAGGACTACTAGAAATGACAGGACTACCAGAAATGACAGGACAGGACTACCAGAAATGACAGGACTACCAGAAATGACAGGACTACCAGAAATGACAGGACAGGACTACTAGAAATGACAGGACAGGACTACCAGAAAGGACAGGACTACCAGGTATGACAGGACAGGACTACTAGAAATGACAGGACAGGACTACCAGAAAGGACAGGACTACCAGAAATGACAGGACTACCAGAAAGGACAGGACAGGACTACTAGAAACGACAGGACTACCAGGTATGACAGGACAGGACTACTAGAAATGACAGGACTACCAGAAATGACAGGACAGGACTACTAGAAATGACAGGACTACCAGAAATGACAGGACTACCAGAAAGGACAGGACAGGACTACCAGAAATAACAGGACTACCAGGTATGACAGGACAGGACTACTAGAAATGACAGGACTACCAGAAATGACAGGACAGGACTACTAGAAATGACAGGACTACCAGAAATGACAGGACTACCAGAAATGACAGGACAGGACTACTAGAAATGACAGGACTACCAGAAATGACAGGACTACCAGAAATGACAGGACAGGACTACTAGAAAGGACTACTTTTTTGCTCCCCATTCTTTATTGTAATATTCAACAACATTTCACTGGTCTGAGCCCTGAGGGATCGTTTAAAGAGTAAAGATCTGTTTAAAGACTTCCTTCAGTTTAGGATTTCCATAGATGAAAAGTGCGGACAGGAGTCCAGAAAATGAGAAAATGAACATCACACATAACCAGTAACCTGAGGTGAGATATGAAACTACATCCAGTGATAAGATGATCATACAGAGGAAGACAAAGGTGAACAAAACCAGCAGCCCCGTCATGGTCTTAATCACAGCTCCATAATCTCTCACGCTGGTGTTTCCGGAAGTCGCCATGTTCTTCTCAATCTGATGGTTGTAGAGTTTGAGGAACCGCACGCTGCCAATGGTGGTCGCCATTATTATCAGGAACGGCAGCCAATTAAGAACCAGGACAATGCTCGTGAAATTCATCTTCTGCGCGCTGCGATCTTCCTTCAGATCCTCAGTCAGAGATGAGTTCATTTGGTTTTGTTGGGGATTATATATAAGTATTAATAGAAAACTTCCACCAAGGGACACGACTTCTGCCGTAAATATCAACCACCAGACAATGGCGCCGATCCTACTCTTCAATGTGGTGAGGACCCCGGGCTGAGAAGGTAGGATCTTTATGAAGTAGAAGACACAAAGTCCAGCAGCGAGCCACAGACTGGATGTAATGCTGTACAACATCATATACATGGAGACGCAGAAGAAAGAAGCCATTCTCAAAAGTTCTGGACACAGGAGACTAATGATATAGTTTATAGATAAGAGAAAGTTGTAGCACATAATGGAGACATTCAGAGGGATCATGAGCTGGCTGTAGGACCTCATATTTGTCCTTTGAAATACCTTAGCGGAAAGACAAACTATTATAAAGAGGCCGGATAATAACCCGGTAGTGGCCTCCAGAAGTAATATGACAAGAAGAGCCACCTCATTAGGAGAACCCATGTCCGGAGTTACACCACCAGCCCAGACTCACAGGTCAACGTCTTCCCAATCTGTCTTGGACGTGTTGAAGGTGTCGACTGCTCAACGCATTTCCAGCTTCGTTTTGTTCCAGACGAGTTGGTTGATTTGAAGATCCTGAATATCAACTTAAAATATCTCTCTGGGAAATGTTCATTTTACCGTTGGAGGACTATTCAGAGGGATCCTGGATTTGCCTCCTTATTTAGTCTTAATTTAAATACATGCAAAATCCATGTCCTAGTTTCCGAGTCTCCAATGTTGATCTATATTTGTCTATATTTATGTGGGGGAGCGGGTGAGGTACTCTGTGTTTCCGTTGCCTGGACAGCACTTACCAGTCATCGAAATTTCATTGAGGGGATGGTCCTGGGTGATGATTGTCACACGGCTGCTCAGTCTCTTCACCGGGCTGACGATAGATGCAAACTCTGAAGATATAGATTTACTATAAGCTGCTGGCGCCAACAACATTACAGCAGAATAACAAGGGATCGCTTCGCTGGCTTCAAATGTCTTGACTGACGTCCACTGAGGATTTGCATAAGACATTTTAACGGCTCTGCCATCATTAGACTTATGAAAAAACTAAACAAACCATGGAGTCGTTCATCACTGTTGTGAAGTCTCGTTCCCAGTTAGTCAGCCTGGTCTTCACCGAGTTGCGCAGGAAGAATTACACCAGAAGCAGAGCCACATTGTTAAACATTCTTATATTTCATATTTTTCCTCTATCTCTATCTGTGGTGTGAATAAATGTCTTCTTGTTCACCTTCACCTGGTTGTTCTCTGGTGTAGCACTACTTGGGCATCAGTCATAGCCGTGCAGGTGAGGAGGACGCTCGATGGTTACCTGCCTGAGGACATGTATTACATTGACTCCATATGGGCCCAAAAACATTATGTAATTGCCCAACTTCCAAATGGTACTGGACAGACACCTCCACTGTAAGAGCTCCGGCTAGGGGGCCACATAAAGAAGTTCCCCGGGAGTCACACCAAACTCTGCCAAGTGTTGACATCTTCATTACGAGGAAAGGCAGGAATTGAGATTCAGGACAACATTGTTCAGCTTTAGAATTTGTTTCTTAAATTGTTTCAACAAAATTTTGGATAAGTTTTTGAATATAAATGATTGTTTCAAATTTCAGAAATCAACTTTTCTGATTTCACCCTTTATCTTCAAGTGAATGCCGGGCTCGGGTCTTCATACAATGATGGTGGTTGTAGTATTCATTTGAAAAAATAATAAAAGATACTGGAGCCAGGAGCGGCTTTAATGGCCACTCGCCGTATACTTCTATATCCAAATGTGTCTTAGAATATATTTAGCAGTTCTGCGGCTGTCCAGATTGTCCAGGAACTGCGCAAGCGGAGAGGCCACCAGTGCACGTGTAGCGGGTTTCATTGGGCGTTGAGGATGATGTCTCCTGCCACGTGGAACTCCATCTGTGGCCATATTATGGACGGAGCGCCCTGTATCAGGGGGGGGGGGGGATGATATGCAAACCAGGGGGCAGAACTTCTAAAAATGATTTATTACTGAGTTGCTTATTATAAAGTTTATCACACATTTGGAAAATAGACAACCCCTTTAAGATTTAAAACTGTATATCAAAAAAAGCCTCCGCATTAGGAGATCTCGTGAATTCTATGGAAGTTTATAGCCAGCGGCCCGGACTAACGTGTGTCTGCCCCGATGTCCTCATCAGACTGAAGGGGGTGACTGCTCAACACAAGCCGCGCACGCTCCACACAGATCATTTTGTTCCTTATCAGAAAAAGACCCTCAACTTAACAGCTCCTCAATGTTATTGTAAATCCCATTTGTGATATTCGTCTCTCATCCTACGACCAATAAATATCCGCAGCTCGGTTACGTATGAAAATCATCTTTACTTCACTGAGTTTGAATGCAAAGCAGGACGGTGACCATGCGGGTGTGCGGACCTGTAATGTAGGGTGTATGCCCCGAGATAGAGTGAATGACTGGCAAGTCCTGACCGCTCACACATGAGCCACCGAGCCGGTCAATCGAAAGATGCTGCCAGTGGGGGATGGGAATGAGAAGTCCCACAGGGAAAGAGGACTGTCCAGGGTTATTAAAAAAATGTCTGTGAATAAGAACACAGAGGACACGTGAGCCCCGTGTTGGACGGAGAGGCGCCTCTACATGCATCATTGACACCAGTAAAGGCATCTGCACGCTTTAAATCCAGTCTCATCTGCATTTATTAACATAAGACTCATTCGGGCAGAGGCGTTGGCAGCTCAGTACCAAAGTCAGAACCTCCAGAAACCTCTCCTTATGTACCTATGTTACTCCTCTGTGTTGCCGCTAGTGCACCTGTAAGCAGTTGATGAATATTTGCGCCTGGCTGACATGTACTCTAGTTGTCCAGACGTCCTGGCAGCACAGTAGGAGAGCGGAAACTATTAAGAAGGTGCAAGGCTTGTCCCCACATAGTGACATCTAACCTTATGTCCCGTGGCCCCTTGTCCTTACCATCATCAGTGCTTCTAACCTTGCTAATGGCTATGTATATGTATATTTAGGGCTCTGATCTGGGCTCTGAATATATTTAGGGGTCTGGTCTGGGGTCTTTATTAGTTTATGAGGTCTGGTCTGGGGTCTGTATTAGTTTAGGGGTCTAGTCTGGGGTCTGTATTAGTTTAGGGGTCTAGTCTGGGGTCTGTATTACTTAAGGGTTCTGGTCTTGGTCTGTACCAGTTAAGGGGTCTGGACTGGGGTCTGTATTAGTTCAAAGGTGTAATCTGGGGTCTGAATCAATTTGTGTTGCTACAGAAGCTAGTATTGAGTGTAGAAGTGAGAGGCAAAAGAAGTCTGAGCTGGAAACTCTGCAGTCGTCAGGAAAAGTCATGGCGGTTTGGGTCACATGGAGAAAAAAAGCAAAGAGAATAACTCCATCCAGAGAAGATGTTACCTGTGAGTTACCAGATGTATCTGTACTGTAAGGACTTATACGTTCCGCAGAGCCTCTGTGTAGGACCGGTGTCTTCCACTAAATGGTCACTGTATGGTGGAATCATGAAATAACGTAAAACCGCCTCTATTGCATAACTATGCCTTGTTTTTATGACAACGCCCAGAAATATGGTGCTAACTGGATAACCCCGCCTCTGCTTCTTGCTCCGCCTGCTTTGTTCGCTCCACCTATGCTGTCTAAGATTATAGAGTCCTGGTCCTTTTTTGGGGGGACGTCATCGATGTTTATTACTACATGTACGAAAATAGAGGCAAAACTAATGTTAACATGAGAGCCGGAGCGTAACTTTAGCGGTGACTTTATTTGAAGCTCCACGTTCATGTACTGACCTGTAGTTGGGGAGTCACGCAGCTTTTTGATTCCTCTTCAGACTTTGTCGAGTCTCAAGCTGCTATGATTGAAAATCACGGACTGGATGTGGCTGAAGTTTACACAATCAATTCCACTTCTTGGTCCCCAATAACAATTGTGAGGAAATAAAAAAATGAGAATAGAAGAGTAGGAAGTCCACCATCGTCTCTAGTAAGTCCACCATCGTCTCTAGGAAGTTCACCATTGTCTCTAGGAAGTCCACCATCGTTTCTAGGAAGTCCACCATCATCTCTAGGAAGTTCACCATCATCTCTAGGAAGTTCACCATCATCTCTAGGAAGTTCACCATTTTCTCTAGGAAGTCCAGCATTATCTCTAGGAAGTCCACCATCGTCTCTAGGAAGTCCACCATCGTCTCTAGGAAGTCCACCATCGTCTCTAGGAAGTCCACCATCGTCTCTAGGAAGTCCACCATCGTCTCTAGGAAGTCCACCATCATCTCTTAGATGAGCTTTCAGATTTTTGCTATTGAAGGTTTTAGAGTTTGACCAAACTACAAATGTGGAGAGAGATGGAGGCGGCGGTACAAGTTGTGGTCACAATCGGGAAAGAAAGGAAAGCTTCTCATGACTGATAAAGAAGAAGGAGCAGAAAAAAATAAAAAAGAGATAAAGAAATGACCATCCAGAAGACATACCCGAGGTTCACCATTTATTCATGATTTATAGGAACTGAACAGATGACGGCTTCTATGTGGATTTTATATTCTGACATTTCGGTTGGAACATCTCTACTATAACCCTGGAGATTTCATTCTTATTTACCATTTGATGCCCCAACTTTATTGCCCAATAGAGACACCCGATAACGACTTTATTCATTATTAATATTTCATCCCCTTCTGATTCCTGATCTGTTATAAGATTCTGAGATTAAGAAATAAAGCAGGATATGTAAAATAACAAAAAAGCAAACAACACTCGCCTGTTAGATCCGCCGCCGCTCCAGCACCGATGCTCCGTGGTCCCTCTTGTTCTTTTTTTACTTTCCTAAAATGACAATGTGCCGTACATCAATGTGACCGCTGCAGCCAATCAGTGACCTCAGCAGTGATGACAGCATGTATGGCACGTGATTGATGGGGCCGGTGATTGGCTGCAAAGGTCACATAAATGTACGGCATGTCATCACCTCAAGAAAATAAACAAAGACCGCCAGGAAACAGCGGAGCATCGTCGTAGGAGCCGCAGCGGATTTACCAGGGGAGCTGAGAAGATATACAAACTGGAGGATCCGTACAGTCTGCCCGTCTTCATCCATTATTACTTCCACATAACAGCCTGGTAAATGTCTGGTAATGGGACATCTCCTTCCAGGCTTCTCTAAGTCTGGGATTACCAAGAATGAGAAGAACAGACTGTACAAGGTTGAAGGAGGAGAGAAACAGCAAAGTTACCCAGAATCCCGACTGAAGCTGCGCAATTATAGCAAAATACAAAACCAACGTTAAAGTATAAAAGATTCCATAGAAGAGCATGAAATGCGTCATTCTTCCCACCACCTGCTCATATGACGTCAGGCGGCCATTGTCCACTGTTTCTATTCTTCTCTCCATCTTCTGACTGTGTCGTTTCAGTGTCCATACGATGCAGGTGGTGGAGATCTGTTCTATCATAAAAGGTACGGATATAAGAGCCAGGGCAGCGTTAATAAGTCCTGACATGTTATCTTTTAGCCCCATCATGAGAGATGGAGGACTATCCGTGATGTTCCGGGAGCTGCTCCGGGGAGAAATGAGCAGTAAACTGCTGAAGAAGCCGCTGATCAATGACACAACTTCAAGCACCACCAACATCCAAGGAGCGATGTGACTGATGCGGAACTTTACCCAAGAAACAAATCTGGCCTGTGATACTTTTATGAAGTAAAAGGCGCTGAGGCCGGCAGTGAGCCATGCACAAGAGCTGATGCTGTACAGCAGAAATATTATATACATGGAAGACACGTAAAATGTGGACGTGGCTCCAAGACCAATAAACTCATCCAGTAATCCAGCAGATATCAGAAGGCCGTAACGCACATTCGAGAGGCCGAGACACACCAAGATTTTATTGCTGCTGCTCATGTATTTCTGCTTGTGGAAGTCATAGAAGATGACGGACACAATGAACGTGTTGCTGAATAATCCAATAACGATCTCCAGAATTAAAGTAATGACCGGAGCCACAATGTTCATGTTATTACTTTCCATAATGTCAAAAAGATGCCCGTTCTGTTCCTTCCCGTTTCACTTGCCTTAAAAAGCCAAACTTGGTCTTGTCCAGAAATCCCAAAATAAAGCAAGGAGCATTTAAGAAGTGTCTGATATATTTACCAACATCTATTTCTTCTATGACCTTCTGTTATATCCGCAGCTGTCCAGTGTACCGGGAGGCTATGCTCCACCACTCATTGATGTCTCAGGTGTCAGATCCTCCTCAATATTTCTTCTATGACCTTCTGTTATATCCACAGCTGTCCAGTGTACCGGGAGGCTATGCTCCACCACTCATTGATGTCTTAGGTGTCAGATCCTCCTCAATGTTTCTTCTATGACCTTCGGTTATATCCGCAGCTGTCCAGTGTACCGGGGGGCTATGCTCCACCACTCATTGATGTCTCAGGTGTCAGATCCTCCTCAATGTTTCTTCTATGACCTTCGGTTATATCCGCAGCTGTCCAGTGTTCTGGGAGGCTATGCTCCACCACTCATTGATGTCTTAGGTGTCAGATCCTCCTCAATGTTTCTTCTATGACCTTCGGTTATATCCGCAGCTGTCCAGTGTACCGGGAGGCTATGCTCCACCACTCATTGATGTCTCAGGTGTCAGATCCTCCTCAATATTTCTTCTATGACCTTCTGTTATATCCACAGCTGTCCAGTGTACCGGGAGGCTATGCTCCACCACTCATTGATGTCTTAGGTGTCAGATCCTCCTCAATGTTTCTTCTATGACCTTCGGTTATATCCGCAGCTGTCCAGTGTACCGGGGGCTATGCTCCACCACTCATTGATGTCTCAGGTGTCAGATCCTCCTCAATGTTTCTTCTATGACCTTCGGTTATATCCGCAGCTGTCCAGTGTACCGGGAGGCTATGCTCCACCACTCATTGATGTCTCAGGTGTCAGATCCTCCTCGATATTTCTTCTATGACCTTCGGTTATATCCGCAGCTGTCCAGTGTACCGGGAGGCTATGCTCCACCACTCATTGATGTCTCAGGTGTCAGATCCTCCTCAATGTTTCTTCTATGACCTTCGGTTATATCCGCAGCTGTCCAGTGTACCGGGAGGCTATGCTCCACCACTCATTGATGTCTCAGGTGTCAGATCCTCCTCGATGTTTCTTCTATGACCTTCGGTTATATCCGCAGCTGTCCAGTGTACCGGAAGGCTATGCTCCACCACTCATTGATGTCTCAGGTGTCAGATCCTCCTCAATATTTCTTCTATGACCTTCTGTTATATCCACAGCTGTCCAGTGTACCGGGAGGCTATGCTCCACCACTCATTGATGTCTCAGGTGTCAGATCCTCCACAATATTTCTTCTATGACCTTCGGTTATATCCGCAGCTGTCCAGTGTACCGGGAGGCTATGCTCCACCACTCATTGATGTCTCAGGTGTCAGATCCTCCTCAATGTTTCTTCTATGACCTTCTGTTATATCCGCAGCTGTCCAGTGTACCGGGGGGGCTATGCTCCACCACTCATTGATGTCTTAGGTGTCAGATCCTCCTCAATGTTTCTTCTATGACCTTCGGTTATATCCGCAGCTGTCCAGTGTACCGGGGGGCTATGCTCCACCACTCATTGATGTCTCAGGTGTCAGATCCTCCACAATATTTCTTCTATGACCTTCTGTTATATCCACAGCTGTCCAGTGTACCGGGGGGCTATGCTCCACCACTCATTGATGTCTCAGGTGTCAGATCCTCCTCAATGTTTCTTCTATGACCTTCGGTTATATCCGCAGCTGTCCAGTGTACCGGGAGGCTATGCTCCACCACTCATTGATGTCTCAGGTGTCAGATCCTCCTCGATATTTCTTCTATGACCTTCTGTTATATCCGCAGCTGTCCAGTGTACCGGGGGGCTATGCTCCACCACTCATTGATGTCTCAGGTGTCAGATCCTCCTCAATGTTTCTTCTGCTCATCCAACAGAAATTGTTAGTGAAGATTGTTGAAAATTCACACTTTTAATCTGACTTTAAAAAAAAGCATGTCCTCCCTAAAGACCTGGATGTAAATTTATGCAAATTCTCAAAGTATGAGATTTCTGCTGACTCTTTATGTCACACGACAAATGGACAGCAAACACGTTATGCAAACATTTCTTCTACCGCCACAACAGTCACCTGTAGCCTCGTCCTCTGTGATTGACAGCCGGCCAACCTCTTAGATGTCACTGATATCAGTCATGGCAGCATCAAAGTGATCAAAACAAAGTCATCCCCCCATCACCGACCACCACGGGTAGATGTTGTAAAAAAAAACACAAAAAAGCAACAATGCCCTTACTTAATTTTTTTGCATTACTCCCTCCCAAAAATGATAAGTTAAATGCTACGCTATGTGTACCCCAATATGGGGCTATCAAATAATATGACGAAACTACTAGCGCTTTAAGCAGCTGACGTTTTATTGTGGCCCCTTGAAGTAGAACAATATGACAATGTGGCCATCAGTCCCATAAAGGTTGTGCCCCCAGGTTTTATAGACACTTAGAATAGAAATTCCCACCACTGTTAAAAATCAGTAAGAATGTTTGGAATCAGGCAGTGGAAGGAAACAGACGGGAAATGTCCCTCAGACTCAAAAAGCAAATAGCGTGAACCCACCCAAGACTTAGACACTACTGGTAGGAGCCAAGGTTGTAGATTGTGTCCTCTGCCCCGTGGTACATTTCCTGTGGATCGCTCTTATTTAGTGAAGTGTTTCTCAGCGGCCGTTACCAGAGATTTATAAGACAAATGTTCGGTGCAGACGCTGAGATTCTCCTGAAAACGAGGCGCACGTTCGTCCTATGTCACCGGCCAACATGTGGTTGTGATGTGACCTGCAGACCGTCAAGGGCTTTGCTGGAATGTCGTGATATTTTATTGAATTTGCTTCATGAGAAATTGGAGTCCTTTATCAAACTCAAGCAAAGACAATGGTGGGCACATCTGGAGGTGCATTCATTTACCACACGTAGGGCTAGATAACAAGGTCATTAAACACTCACATGAAGCTGCCTCTATGTTCACCACTAACCCCACATGTTGGATATTAAGGAGTGAAGTCTTCATTATACGTGTCAGTAAAGTCAGTAAAGTCAAAATGGTCGACATTTTCTGACTGCATTGCTATGATTGTAAGGAAATGTAGTCATTCGATTTATTTCTATATAATACAATGATTTCTGCATCAATCCCCGAAGAACACAGAATTAATCCAAAGATTTCCAAAGATTAAACTGAGGACGGTGAAGACGGGATGTTATACAGATGTAGCCGTCTTTATCTTGACTTTCTGAGTGGCTTTAGTTGTGTGATATCCGCTGCAGCAAGTCAAGAAGTAGAATCCTTATACACCAGGACGGACATGTAACCAGTAGAACAGGGTAGATATGTGATCACATTATGTTTCTATACATAGAACTGTCATGAGAGAATATGATGTCTAAGATCACCCGTATGACCATTGTCCTGACCGCCCGCGAATGTCCCTGCAGCTGGGCAGACGTTAGGTGGGAGTCACGGCCCCCCATTCTCCACATGTGTCTTAATAAAGTTGTCACACTGAGCCCAATGGAGACACAAGTCATGGAGAAGGGAACACTAAAGCCAAAAAGTGAGCTGCAGATAATGTAGTAATAGTTGACAATGAACCTTGGACCAGACGTCGTGCAGTACGTTACATTATGGGGAAGATCCAGGGTGGTTGTCCAGTATAATGGCAAATTCATTGCAGTGGAGACCAAGACGGACCCAATTATTAGTTGAGGAAGAAAGAGAAGAACTGTTTCTGGTGTAAATAAGCTAAACGTCATCGTTACAACTGTATCGTAATATAAAATATAATCAATAGCCATAGATACCGTTAGCGCTGGGTGAGTAAGAGCTCGGTGTAGACTCCAAGCACAGAGATATGTAGTAGATGAGCTGAGAGAACCGCACTGTACACCACCAAGGTGAATATGTATATAGAAAGTAGGGAAGGGACCGTGGGAACGTCGTGTGGGTGAATAAAATGTGAAAAATAAAAAAGTCTTATTGATAATTATCTAATAATTAAAAAGAGCAATGTAAGATGAATCATTGGCAGCGCCGATGTCCCCTCTCGCAGCGCTGGAGACAGACTCATGTCTTATTCATAGAATACTCTGTATATGCAAAGAAATATTGCATGTAAATGATGTAGGACAAATCCTTAATGTCCTCAGTCCGGCCGTTTGTAGGTAAATCCAGACCAGCAATGGTTGTACTAAACAGCGGGGTCAGGTAAATAATGTTGACATAATGTCTGTTGAATCTGTACGCAGCAGGTATATATATATACCTGAAGGCGAGGGTCAATATAAGCCCTTTGATGCCAAGTTGGAATTGCGGGCTATCAGTGTACTTATATTACCAATCGAGGGTTAAACCCTGTGCCCAATATGTCTGTGTTACAAGGCATAATCCTTTGGTTCCCTCCATGCACATGAGGTTCCTCCACCGGGATGTCATTTGTAGCCCAGCAGTGGAGCAACCAGTCAATGGAAGCAAACAAGATGTGACCACAAGTAACGCCGTGCCGAATCAAATGAGCACAAGGAGTAACACTTAGTAACACAGACACATTGGGCACAGGGTTTAACCCTCGATTGGTAATATAAGTACACTGATAGCCCGCAATTCCAACTTGGCATCAAAGGGCTTATAGTGACCCTCGCCTTCAGGCACATATATACCGGCTGCGTACAGATTGAAACATATAAGTTATTTGGAGCATAAAGAATGAGATGTGAAGCTGGGGATACATAAGGCACAGCACTAGATAACCGAGTCTTGAGCCTGGAAATAAAACCTATTCTGTGTAACACACCAAATACATAGGACATATCATAGGACACATGGTCAGCAGTAGTTTTGTACTTGCTTTGAATTCTTCTATTAGTTCTTCACTTTTTCTAAGGTCTGCAAATGAATTTTATTGAAAGGTTCTTGGAGATCAGTTTTCATCATCGGAGCAAACATCTAGTGATATGTCGTCAAAGTAAAGCTGATATCAATGAGCCATAGGTGTAAGGGCGGATTTACACGAACGTGTAATACGTCCGTGCAACGAGAGTGCTTTTCACGCGCGTCGCACGAACCTATGCTAGTCTATGGGGCCGTGCAGACTGTCAGTGATTTTTGCGCAGTGTGAGCCCGCTGCGTAAAACTCATGACAGGTCCTCTATTTTGGCGTTTTTTGCGCATCACACACCCATTGAAGTCAATGGGTGTGTGAAAATCACGCGCACCACACGGAAGCACTTCCGTGGGACACACGTTATTTGCGCAACAGCAGTAACACTATGAATGTAAACAGAAAAGCCGCACGAGCTACAAACATACAAACAGACTGTCATAAAGATGGCGGCTGCGCGAAAATCACCCAGCGACGCAACATATGAACATGACATACGGAGCTGTTAAGTGCCTTTTGCCAAAACGCACACGCTCGTGTACATCCGCCCTTAGAGTCTTTTATTCCCGGAGCAGGAGCCGCCTGCAGTGTAGAGATAAAAATCATAGACCCTCAATGAAAAACGATCTTCAGTCTTTTGTGTCACATCAATACCAGCGTAAGCTGGGACAAATGGAGTGACATGTTCAGCAGGAGACGGAAGCCCATCGTTCTGGCACCATTGAGATGACTTTCTTGTTGACCACGGTGAAGGTTGGATGAGCTGAAGACATTTTGTGTGCGAGAGATGAAGGTAGAACCCAATGTTACTAATAGCAGGAGGAATGGAAGTTTTGTGATGTGTTGAGGTCATTAGAGCTACATCCATGGAGCTGCTCATGGTGATGTTCATAGGACGTTTTCAGCTGTGTAAAATCCATAAATTGTGAGGTTTACATAAATCAATGCAAAGTAAAGAACTCAGGACAGTACAAGGGAACTCAAAATAAGCCACAGAAGCCATACTTCTAACCTGACTTCAAGAGGATGATGATTTGTGCTGGAAGGAGACAATTTGGATATGGTCAGGAGACCATCCAGGTACCATGGAAGCTGCTGGTATGGAAAATGTTATACAGGTGAAAAAATGGATGAGAAACAATCAGACTGGAAGAACATCATTGTAGTTCTCACAAATGGAGATATATCAAAGAAAGATTTGCAGCAATCCAAGAGAAAGGAGGACAAGATCAACTAAACCTGGACATCTGTCCTTGTGCCAAGCTCGGCCATAGATGACCATCACAAATATGTTACATGGAAATCCAGAACACAAGAAGACAACGGGAAACAATAATACACTGATTGTTCAGGCACCATGATGAGGATAAAGGTGATCTGTCTCTGGGGGGAGGTGGTGTTATGTCTCTGGGGGCAGGTGGTGATCTGTCTCTGGGGGGAGGTGGTGATCTGTCTCTGGGGGGAGGTGGTGTTATGTCTCTGGGGGCAGGTGGTGATCTGTCTCTGGGGGGAGGTGGTGATCTGTCTCTGGGGGGAGGTGGTGTTATGTCTCTGGGGGCAGGTGGTGATCTGTCTCTGGGGGGAGGTAGTGATCTGTCTCTGGGGGGAGGTGGTGTTCTGTCTCTGGGGGGAGGTGGTGTTCTGTCTCTGGGGGGAGGTGGTGTTCTGTCTCTGGGGGGAGGTGGTGTTCTGTCTCTGGGGGGAGGTGGTGATCTGTCTCTGGGGGGAGGTGGTGTTATGTCTCTGGGGGGAGGTGGTGTTCTGTCTCTGGGGGGAGGTGGTGTTCTGTCTCTGGGGGGAGGTGGTGTTCTGTCTCTGGGGGGAGGTGGTGTTCTGTCTCTGGGGGGAGGTGGTGTTCTGTCTCTGGGGGGAGGTGGTGATCTGTCTCTGGGGGGAGGTGGTGTTATGTCTCTGGGGGGAGGTGGTGTTCTGTCTCTGGGGGGAGGTGGTGTTCTGTCTCTGGGGGCAGGTGGTGTTCTGTCTCTGGGGGGAGGTGGTGTTCTGTCTCTGGGGGGAGGTGGTGTTCTGTCTCTGGGGGCAGGTGGTGTTCTGTCTCTGGGGGCAGGTGGTGATCTGTCTCTGGGGGGAGGTAGTGATCTGTCTCTGGGGGGAGGTGGTGTTCTGTCTCTGGGGGGAGGTGGTGTTATGTCTCTGGGGGCAGGTGGTGATCTGTCTCTGGGGGGAGGTGGTGATCTGTCTCTGGGGGGAGGTGGTGTTCTGTCTCTGGGGGGAGGTGGTGTTCTGTCTCTGGGGGGAGGTGGTGATCTGTCTCTGGGGGGAGGTGGTGTTATGTCTCTGGGGGGAGGTGGTGTTCTGTCTCTGGGGGGAGGTGGTGTTCTGTCTCTGGGGGCAGGTGGTGTTCTGTCTCTGGGGGGAGGTGGTGTTCTGTCTCTGGGGGGAGGTGGTGATCTGTCTCTGGGGGCAGGTGGTGTTCTGTCTCTGGGTACAGGTGGTGTTCTGTCTCTGGGGGCAGGTGGTGATCTGTCTCTGGGGGGAGGTGGTGTTCTGTCTCTGGGGGAGGTGGTGTTCTGCCTCTGGGGCAGGTGGTGATCTGTCTCTGGGGGGAGGTGGTGTTCTGTCTCTGGGGGCAGGAGGTGATCTGTCTCTGGGGGCAGGAGGTGATCTGTCTCTGGGGGGAGGTGGTGTTATGTCTCTGGGGGCAGGTGGTGTTATGTCTCTGGGGGCAGGTGGTGATCTGTCTCTGGGGGGAGGTGGTGTTCTGTCTCTGGGGGCAGGAGGTGATCTGTCTCTGGGGGGAGGTGGTGTTATGTCTCTGGGGGCAGGTGGTGTTATGTCTCTGGGGGCAGGTGGTGATCTGTCTCTGGGGGGAGGTGGTGTTCTGCCTCTGGGGCAGGTGGTGTTCTGTCTCTGGGGGCAGGTGGTGTACTGTCTCTGGGGGCATAGTGTGATCTGCCTATGGGGGCAGGAGGTGGTCTCTAGGATTTTCATAGATAAGCAGGAACTATACCTGTGCACGGAACATTTTTTTGACTAATGATCCGTGGTGTTTGCATTGTGTATAAGAAGCATCTCCGATTGTCATGACTGTGAAATGTGATGTAGAAGATCTAAGGCTTACATCATTACACTGGTGTCTTGTAAGGAAGACTCTCTTTATTGTTTGCTTAACCTACTGGTCAAAAAATCTCTGGTATGAAATTGATTACAGGTTCAATATATTAAAGCACAAGTCTCCTACTCACTGTGGTCTCATTGTTCTCAGAAGATACGTGACTGAGGTTTCATGTTTTTTTCAGTATTTTATTACTAATATTAATAATTAAAGTTAAATATGAATAAAAACATCATCAATGGATATTTTATAAACCATATCATCAGTTGTAACATTGAGCTATAAGTTGATATGTATTTCCCTGACACTAGACGTCTAGATCATGGCTGAATGACTCAATACGGTTGACTCATGTAGATGGATGGAGCTCCAGCATTCCCTCCAGGATACGTCAGGGCTCAAGAACATTTCCAGATAGTTGTTATCTGCCATGTTTCCCAGCACAGAATGTCTTCAAAAATATCTTCTGAATATTGGAGGATGTTTGGATTATAATGATGGCGTCTGCAGTGGGGAAGGATAAGACTATGAACCAGCTAATGCTGACCAGGGAATCTGGAGATGAGCTTGGTCTAGATGCGAAAAACATGAGCTGAGCAATGCAGAAGATGGCAGAAAGCACGAAGAGCAGGCACATCCTTCTGATCGCATTTACGTGGGCTTGTTGAGTAAATCCAGAATAATTCTGCTTTATTTTTCTGACATGTCTTATAAGAGAGGAAAATGTGAGCAGGATCGAGAGAAGTGTGAGCATGAAGGGCAGGAAAGAACCTAGGACGGTGCCTATTTTTACATAGACCCGACTAAAATAAAATGTTCCCTTGATGATAGATCTTCCACTGGTGCGATTGTCAAGAGGATTGGCTTCAATTTCAACGTTTAGAGCCCAAATGGAAAAGACACTTATGATAAATGACCCAACAGCTGAAAGTAGGAGAAGGAGCCACAAGGAGGTGGAGATCATCCTCCTGAACCAAACAAAGAGTCCATGTGTGAAGTTGGTTATGCTTGCTGGTGAAGAAGAAGGTGGAGAGCCAGGCATTAAGCCAAGAGCTAAAGTAAATCAGAGCGAGTATAAGTATAGTCAGTGGTAAATATACCTCCTTAATGAACAGTAAAGACATGTAGAGGACGAAGAGAACGGTCTGCACAGTCAGGCAGCACTGCAGGACCAGGTTCACCAGCCCCATCAGCAGGTGCAGGACATCAGGTGGAGACACTTTCCCTCTCTTCTTCATGCTTTTGGCAGCAGCAATTACTATAAATGTGTTCAGAGTGATCGAAATCGCAGTGTTCAATAAGAAGACGACCAACGAAAGGCTCCAGAATGCAGGAAGCATTTTCTCTCTGCTGTTTGTTCTCTCCTTTTAAGGTTTAGTTCATTCTTTCTGTTTGTTGAATCCGGAGCAGAGAATGAGTTTGAATGATGCAAATTGTCTGCAGGGATTGGTTACTGGTACAAATGAGAACTCATGATGTCAATGTGTAAACTATTCTCCCAGCAGAGTCACCTTCACTACAAAGGACAATTCTGAGGAGGGGATAATGTTGGGTTTAACCTTTTTTCTTTAATCTTCTGGCTTCTATACCTTTACTTTCTCCACACCAGATGAGTGGGTGGACTCTTCCTGGAATGATGTCAGAGCTGTGCTCTGTGCCTGAGCCAATCAGATGTCTCTGCCTGCTGCTCCACCTTCCCCTCACAGCATGCAGTCTCAATCACTGCAGCTGCATGTCCCCCTCCCCTCTCCTCTGCTTTATGTCTTCAGTTATTGTGTTAAACATAGATGTCCTGCAAACAAGGGAAGTGGAAATGTGGCGGAGATGACAATTTCGCTTAATTAGATGTATTTTAACGTTTTATTTAGTCCCATGTAGTGCTGATTTTTTTGAAATTCCAATTATAACAATTGGAGCACTTTACTGAGTATTTCCTGTGTCCAGAATGATGTATATTTATATTGTATTCTGCAGGTTCATTAACTCTATGGCTGGTCACAGAGTTTTCATGTAACTCATTTTTACAGAGCCGGACATACAACACAGAAACAACCAGATAATCAAGTCTTTTGTTTTCTGTGCTTCAAGGAGTGTTGTTAACTCAAACATTTATGGAATATCCATGGGATATGCAATAAATGTCTAATATATGTGTGTCACAAATATAAAAGAGTATCCGGCACACCAATATAGAAAAAAAGGTATTTTTTTATTTTGTTTCTAATGCCAGTGGCAGAGTGTGACGTTTCGGTCTAGGTGACCTTCATCAGGCACTGAGCCGTGCTGGGCAACTGAATTGACGAGCGCTAGTGGTGCTGATAGCGGCTTGGCGCTGTATCATGGCGCCACCTAGACCGAAACGTCGCACTCTGCCACTGGCATTAGAAACAAAATAAAAAAATACCTTTTTTTCTATATTGGTGTGCCGGATACTCTTTTATATTTATGTTTGGGTTGGGCCCCTATCCGTGCAAAACCTCACCCTTCCACGTATCTGGTGCTATCTGAACCTTTACATATGTGTGTCACAGCTATCTCCAGAATGGGGTCCCCTACCCCTGTCCAGGCTGGTGAGGTGGCTGCCGGATCCAGGTGAGGAATGAATAGAGAGGTGGCTGTGCATGTTCATGTCCATTCATTTCTATCAGAGTTACAGAAACACCGAGCAAGTGGCCACCTCTTCATTCTTTCTCCACCTGGAGGGGCTTCAGGTGATCCCAGTTCTGGGGATAAGTGCCGTACGCATCAGATATTTATCGTATATCCATTGAATATGCCACAAATGTTTAAAGCATCATGATTGTTTTAGGTGACTTTTTATAATCAACCATCATGTGTGTACATGAAGAATAATACTATTCCATGACCATTATAGGAATCCGACATTTAACAGCAGTTTCCCCCTCTGCAGGCTCCATAACTAATTGTTATATTTCCTAAAATCAGCTCCAGAGTGGGTGGAGACAAGCTGCTATGATGTAATAATAATAATAATCTTTATTTCTATATCGCTAACATATTCCGCAGCACTTTACAATTCAGAGGAAACATGTACAAACAACATCAGACATTACATAGTGACATAATTAAAAGTCAAACAATAGGAGTGAGGACCCTGTTTACAAGAGCTTACAATCTATGAAGAGAAGTGTGGATGCTGCTCGCTAGAGCTTACAATGGCTCCCATACACATCACACACATAGAAGAGGAGCTCCTGCTCCCCTATCTCTCCCATACACAGTGTAAAGGAGATACTGCTCCTCTATCTCTCTCCCATACACAGAGAAGAGGAAATCCTGCTCCCCTATCTCTCCCATACACAGAGAAGAGGAGATCCTGCTCCCCTATCTCTCTCCAGAACACAGAGAATAGGAGATCCTGCTCCCCTATCTCTCCCATACACAGCACAGAGAAGAGGAGATCCGGCTCCCCTATTTCTCCCATACACAGAGAAGAGGAGATGCTGCTCCCCTATCTCTCCCATACACAGAGAAGAGGAGATCATGGTCCCCTATCTCTCCCATATACAGTGAAGAGGAGATCCTGCTTCCCTATCTCTCTCCCATGCACAGAGAAGAGGAGATACTGCTCCCCTATCTCACCCATACACAAAGAAGAG
The DNA here is from genome assembly GCF_050947455.1 of Rhinoderma darwinii. Classification (NCBI taxonomy): domain Eukaryota; kingdom Metazoa; phylum Chordata; class Amphibia; order Anura; family Rhinodermatidae; genus Rhinoderma; species Rhinoderma darwinii. Next base: position 147,063,422 of record NC_134692.1, on the reverse strand, counting down.
GAGATCCTGCTGCCCTATCTCTCTCCCGTACACAGAGAAGAGGAGATCCTGCTTCCCTATCTCTCTCCCATGCACAGAGAAGAGGAGATACTGCTCCCCTATCTCACCTATACACAAAGAAGAGGAGATCCTGCTGCCCTATCTCTCTCCCGTACACAGAGAAGAGGAGATCCTGCTTCCCTATCTCTCTCCCATGCACAGAGAAGAGGAGATACTGCTCCCCTATCTCACCCATACACAAAGAAGAGGAGATACTGCTCCTTATCTCTCTCCCATACACATGGAAGGGGAAATCCTGCTCCCCTATCTCTCTCCCATACACAGGGAAGAGGAGATCCTGCTCCCCTATCTCACCCATACACAAAGAAGAAGAGATTCTGCTGCCCTATCTCACTCCCATACACAGAGAAGAGGAAATACTATCTCTCTCCCATACACATAGACGAGGTGATCCTGCTCTCCTATCTCTACTATACACAGAGACAAGGAGATCCTGCTCCCCTTTCTCTTTCCAGTACACAGAGAAGAGGAGATCCTGCTCTCCTATGTCTCCCACACACACAGAGAAGAGGAAATCCTGCTCCCATCTCTCTCCCATACACAGAGACGAGGAGATCCTGCTCCCCTATATCTCCCATACACAGAGAAGAGGAGATCCTGCTACCCTTTCTCTCTCTCTCATAAACAGAGAATAGGACATCCTGTTCCCCTATTTCTTTCCAGTACAAAGAGAAGAGGAGATACTTCTCCCCTATCTATCTCCCCATTACAGAGAAGAGAAGATCCTGCTCCCCTATCTCTCTCCCATACACAGAGAAGAGGAGATCCTGCTCCCTATCTTTCCTGTACACAGAGAAGAGGAGATCCTGCTCCCCTATGTCTCCCATACACAGAGAAGAGGAGATCCTGCTCCCCTATCTCTCCTGTGTACAGAGAAGAGGAGATCCTGCTCCCCTATCTCTCCCATACACAGAGACGAGGAGATCCTACTCCCCTATCTCTCTCCCATACACAGAGAAGAGGAGATCCTGCTCCTCTATCTCTTTCCCATACACAGAGAGGAATAGATCCTGCTCCCCTTTCTCTTTCCCATACACAGAGAGGAGGAGATCATGCTCCCCATATCTCTCCCATACACAAAGAAGAGGAGATCCTGCTCCTCTATCTCTTCCATACACAAAGAATATGGGATCCTGCTCCCCTATCTCTCCCGTACACAGGGTAGAGGAGATCCTGCTCCTTTATCTCTCCCATACACAGAGAAGAGTAGATGCTGCTCCCCTATCTCTCCCATACACAGAGACGAGGAGATCCTGCTCCCCTATCTCTTCCAAACACAGAGAAGAGAATATCCTGCTCCCCTTTCTCTCTCCCATACACAGAGAAGAGGAGATCCTTCTCCCCTATCCCTCCCATACACAGAGAAGAGGAGATCCTGCTCCTCTATCTCTTTCCAGCATACAGAGAATAGGAGTATAAGATTACTGTGTGCTGGGGCCCTGCATCTAAACCTACCATGTGGTAGGCATAAATACAGGGCCCATCAGACAGGATCACACATGGACCATGCATCTAAGCCTACCATGTGATTGGCTTAGATACAGGGCCCAGCAGACAGGATCACACAATCTGTGATCCTGTCTCATGGGCCCTCTAAGCCTGCTACATCGTAGGCTTAAAGGGGTTGTCCAGTCCCTAAACATTGATGGCCTATCCTCAGGATAGGCCATCAATAGCTGATGTGTCGGGGTCCGTCTCCCGGGACCCGCCAATCAGCTGTTTTGAAGGGGCCGCAGCACTCGCATGAGAGCTGCTTCCCCTTCATTTCTCTTACTCGCTCACACTGTGAGTCGCCGACACGGATTCACAGTGTGAGCAAGTAACCGGAATGAAGGGGAAGCAGCACTCATACGAGTGCTGCGGCCCCTTCATAACAGCTTATTGGCGGGTCCCGGGAGTCGGACCCCGCCAATCAGCTTCAGTAGACAGGGATATTAATCTTACCCTCCTCTTCAGCCGCGGCAGAAGTTCTGTCCTGACTCTATCTGGGATCACGATGTGCACGGCGCATAGCGTTGTGACATCATGTGCTGCGCACAGTGCTGTGACATCAGGACCTCCGCTGCGCTCCGGAACCACGAGGGTTAATACTGTCAGTTACTATAGTAACAGGGGCCCGCGGCCCGAGTTACTATAGTAACCTTTTATTGATGTGGTGTGGGGGGCCGCGGGCCCCCTGGCTTCGGGGCCCAGTCGCAATTGTGACCGCTGTGACCCCTATAGCTACGCCACTGTCTCTACCATACACAGAGAAGAGGATATTCTGTACTCCTATCTCTCCCATACATAAAGAAGAGGAGATCATGCTCCCCTATCTCTCCAGTACATAAAGAAGAGGAGATACTGCTCCCCTATCTCTCTCCCATACACAGAGAATAGGAGATCCTTCTCCCCTATCTCTTTCCAGTACACAGAGAATAGGAGATCCTGCTCCCCTATCTCTTTCCAGTGTACAGAGAAGAGGAGATCCTGCTCCCCTATCTCTCCCATACACAGAGAAGAGGAGATCCTGCTCCCCTATCTCTCCCATACACAGTGAAGAGGAGATCCTGCTCCCCTTTCTCTCTCCCATGCACAGAGAAAAGGAGATCCTGCTCCCTTATCTCACCCATACACAAAGAAGAGGAAATCCTGCTCCCCTATCTCTCTCCCGTACACAGAGAAGAGGAGATCCTGCTCCCCTATCTCTCTCCCATACACAGAGAAGAGGAGCTTCTGTTCCCCTTTCTCTCCCATATACAGAGAAGAGGAGATCCTGCTCCCCTATCTCTTACCAGTACACAGAAATTAGGAGATCTTGCTCCCCTATCTCTCTCCCATACACAGAAAAGAGGAGATTCTGTTCCCCTATCTCTCCCATACAAAGAGAAGATGAGATGTTGCTCCACTATCTCTCCCATACACAGAGAAGAGGAGATCCTGCTCCCCTATCTCTCCCATACACAGTGAAGAGGAGATCCTGCTCCACTATCTCTCCTATACACAGAGAAGAGGAGATCATTCTCTCCTATCTCTCTCCCATACACAGAGATGAGGAGATGCTGCTCCCCTATCTCTCTCCCGTACACAGAAACGAGGAGATCCTGCTCCCCTATCTCTCCCATACAAAGAGAAGATGAGATGTTGCTCCACTATCTCTCCCATACACAGAGAAGAGGAGATCCTGCTCCACTATCTCTCCTATACACAGAGAAGAGGAGATCATTCTCTCCTATCTCTCTCCCATACACAGAGATGAGGAGATGCTGCTCCCCTATCTCTCTCCCGTACACAGAAACGAGGAGATCCTGCTCTCCTATCTCTCCCATACACAGAGAAGAGGATATCATGCTCTCCTATCTCTCTCCCCTACACAGAAACGAGGAGATCCTGCTCCCCTATCTCTCCCATAAATAGAGAAGAGGAGATATTGCTCCCATATCTCTCTCCCATACACAGGGAAGAGGAGATCCTGCTCCTCTAACTCACCCATACACAGAGAAGAGGAGATCCTGCTCCCCTATCTCTCCCGTACACAGCAGTATGTGGGATGTTATACAGCAGTAGTGAGCAGTGTTACTGTGAATTCAGCACTGTGTTGAGGTAGCAGAGCATTACTAGAAGCAGCAGTGTCTGTGTGTCTCTATCTTTATCTTTCTACAGCATCAGCCTCCTTTTCCTCCTCCTTCCCTGTCCATGAACAAGTATTGGCTGCTTGCTGTAACCAGGTCTCTCAGTAAGCATATGGGAAGCTGAGGTAACAGTTTTACCCAGGCTCTGGTCTCTGAGGGGGTCTACAGCAGTATCATAAATGGTCCATTGTCGGTGAGAGGGTCCCTGTTACAGATTGTGGATTGGGGCCAAGGAGGCTCAAATATTCTACCCTTTTATGTGTTTCATATCAGTGATTGTCCCTATGTCAGCTGAAAAACGTAAACTTCTTCATGTGCATTCAAAGAGGACAAAGCTTCACGCAGGAAAGATTTCACTAACTGTATTATAGATAAGCCACCATTTTACCAATTAGTTCTATAATATAATTTATGATGTTCTCCTGGACTTTTCGAAGAAGAATTTGAGCTATCAAGTCTATCAAGCTATTAAGTATATGTCACATATCATATTCTGTAAGTGGTCTGGATTTCAAGGACAATATTACTCTCTTGGATATGAGACTTTGTACAACCCTAACGCTCCACAGTTGATTGTAAATTAATTTGACCGAATACTATAAAACTTACACTAATTACCAATACCAATGTTAATGCAAAATTATTACACTTTTAACTCTTTAGTTCGTTCTGTTTTGTGATAAAGATCAGTTTTTAATGCGTTTTTCATCAATCCATCAAATTACAAAATAATGCATCACCATAAAATAAAAGAGAAAAGTCAAGGACTGGAGTTTTTGTGAGATGGAGATTAAGAGGTAATATACTGCTGAGATATTCAGACTGGGTCTATAGGTCTAATGTGTGACAGGCAATGTGAATGTTACAGTTACGACAGAATTGACGATGAGGAGGAGCTTTGGCTATTGGCTGCCCACAATAATGTTATTCTATTAAAATATAAAACATCTCACAGCTTGTCTTAATTTGCTATTTCCTCTAATGAGAATGATGCCTTGGGAAGTTGAGTAGGAGCATTGGACAACAACATAAACCCAGTGCCGCGGGGACGAATATGGGAAACGTTTGTAAGCCCTGAAGAACCTGGGAAACATCGTAGAACAAATATAAAGTCAACATCAGGCTCATAGTCCTTAGAGCTTATTGGTGGCCCTGGAGATGAGATGATGAAATCATCTGCATGTTCTTCTGTATCCCATGAACATGTCTGAGAAGAGACTTACCAAGAGACAACCAAGGATGAAACCACAACAATGAAGGGCAGTCAGAAACCAAATATTCCACTTATGAAGATATCTTTTTTGTCATAATCAAAGATGATCTGCTCCACCATGGAATTATTGGCCACATGTGGAGGAATCTCCCTGTTCTTTAACAAAGATGAGAAAGAAACGAGAGAAATTGATGCAACCACTGACAATGACATGACAAGTGGGAGATTGTGGAGCTTTCCCCTAAAAAAACACAAATAATTGGTGCTGAAATGTGGTGATTTTTATTGAGTAGAAGCTGCAGAGCAGAGCGGTCACCCAAGCTGGGACAAAATACGAGCCACAGAAAAAAAATTCACAGATTTCTAAAATAAGTTCTGGGAGTCTGACATAACTGAAGAAGAAGTAAATGGCAAAGTTAAAAGTGTAGAATAACTGGAGCAAAATGTTTGAGGATCCCATAATCAGAAGGATTTTCTCCCCAGTTCTCAGCCCTCCAAACTGTGCCCAGTCCCTGATGTAGACGAGGCTTATAGTCCAGTTCAGAAGAACCCCGCAGACCATCTCCCCATATAAGAAGAATAGCGTTTACATTCTTGGCTCCTGTAGAGATTTCATAGACCCTTCAGGACAAGAAGGACAATTGCTTCTCGGAGAAGATCTTTGGGTACATATAAAAAAACAACATGTAAAGTGTCTGGTTTGACTCCAGGGATGTGTGGTGGAGGTTTGACTTGGTAATGGGATCTTGGTTACTGTGTATTTGCTGAGATGGAAATGTTACATTCTAATTACGGGCCCGCGGAGCAGTAACGTCTTTATGTTATTTCCGTGTTTTCATGGCAGCATTTGTAGAATTGAAGAGAATTCACCCGAAATATGAAAATGTAGCTGTGACTTCAGTTATACCCCACGTCCCTATCACACCCACAAAGCTCCAGCAAGCTGAGATTTGGGGAGCTGTTTGGAGGGTTCTCACCCTGCTGGCTGTGACCTGGTGGGGACACTTTAGTCATTGGTGATGTTCTTTTCTGACTAATATCACACCAGCTCTCCAGGGAATTCATTTTACTTTGACCCTGTAGAGAAAAATAAAGTATTATCTCACAGAGGGAGCACAATGTTCCTTCCATGTCCAGACAGACACAGGGACAGCTGTTCAGGACATTCACCCAGCAAACAGCATCTCATCATCCTGGAGTTCTGTGAGACCCCAGTATAGACTTTGGGGTATTCTTAATGAATTGCATTTGTAAACAATGTGGCCGTTATATGGGACTGAATCTTAGTAAATGATAAACTTATGCTCAGACTGCGCTAGACTTTATGGAATTCTTCATTGTTTTGCTTACATTTCATTTCAATGATATTTTACAATCTCATCATGATCAGTGTTGTAGCTCAGCTCCTCCAATGCCTCGTCTGGACGTTTAGTGGGTGTTAGGTTGTCTGTAGTGAGTGAAATAACTTGTCATCTCCTTCCAGGGGGTCCTCAGATCAGGGTTCTCCAGAATTTGCAGAATAAATGTTGCTGGGATAAAAGAGAAGAGCAATATAATGTTTATCCAGTAGCCAAGACTATAAGGGGCAAAAAAGGAAAAATAATAAAGGAGCAGCACCACGTAAAACGCAGAGTAGTGGAGTAGGAAGCGAATCATTTTCTGGACAAGACGTTCATACAGCTGGACTTTTATAGACCGCGTATTTTCCTTCATCTTGTTCATATGGATCTTCAGGAAGACAGTGGTTGGGATGATGGTGACTGCCGAAGAGACGAGCGGCAGACAAATAATAATCAAAAAGACTAGTGACACATATCCACTGGCAGTCGTGTGCTCTGTAGTGGCGTTGGTAGGTGGGATATATGAGCTGTTTATGGAAGAGACTTGTGCCATTCTGTAGGGCAGTAAATGTAGGAGACTGATACCCAGGGACATCAGCTCCACCACCACAATCTGCCCGGGGACAATGGAGCTGATCTTCATCTTTATCCAAGGAATGAAAAGCCATTTGAAATGTACAATCTTAATGCAGTAGAAGAAGCAGAGGAGGGCAGAGAGCCATGAACATGAGCATATGCTGTACACAATGACCACAGTAAATAATGGACGCCAAGCAGATATTTTGGCAAGGTCGGGTTGCATGTTAGAGAATTCGCTGTAAGTCATCATAATCGTAAAAATGGCGCAGGACACGTTCAGAGCCAGTTGGAGTTTGTCTTTAGCGTGTAACATTTTGTTTCTGTGAAAATTGCGTAAGATTACGGATGTTATAAAGACAATGGCAAACATGGCGACAAATACCTCAAATGCGAGAACTGAAAAGCCAATCACAACGCCTGGGCTACCAGGATCCATAGCCATGAGGTTGAGCTTTTTTGTTATCAATCAGGTGCCTAGTTTCAAAGTAAAATTCTGCAGATGTTTCTCGAAATCCTGAAGAAAATTGCTGATGTGACATGTCCTCAGTATAATAGTGGCGTGTTCTGTCCCTGCTTCTCCGCATGTGTCTAATACCTGGCAATGGAATTGTGAGGGACACTAACCATTGTGAAGATGCAAACTCCAGGCCTATCGCATGACTTTTTTTTTTGCAATTTTACATAATTTGAATATGTTTTATGCAAAATAACAGATCAGAGGGAAGCGTGTGCGTTACTTGTCATTAGTACAACTAATGGTCAGACATAGCGCTCCAAACAACCTCAAGAAGCTTCCGGGAACGAAAGAAAACACGCTGGAGCCAATCAGTACAATGGGGAATAGTAGAAGCCTGGGCATGGCGCCAAATAGGTAAGGAAAAAAGAATAACATGTGATGATTACGGCATCAGGGAGCTCGGTCTGGAGGGGGATGACACAAAGGATGAAGAGGAAACGTAAAAAATAAATGATGATTATGAGACCTGCAGTGAGAATAATAAAAAATTCTATTCTTATTCGACACTTTCAGATTTTTTTGAAAAGGGAAAATGGGGAGGGGGAAAAAAAAAGAAAAAAAAGGAACAGCCATAGAAAAGTAAATAACGTCGGGGTGGAGTTAAAGTGAACCTTACGTGCAGGATTATCATCTGTGATAAATCGCCTCTTCGAGTTGTGCAGGTTCATCGGCACAACTCTACTTTGATGCGTGATGAGTCTCTGACTCTGTGGTCCGCAGTGTGCTAGCCCTTGGAGTTTATAACGGGTTTGGCTTGGCAGAGTTCCCCCGTCATCAGGACAGATCCAGTGAAACAGAAAAAGGACTCCTGGGCACGTCTGTGTTCTCAATGATCCAGTGTATTTTTTTTTGAATAAGTGGAAAAAAGTTTGTCATTCACGGGAAAGAAACTTTTTAAACAAAGCGTCTACCTAGTGAATTACAAACCTTTTTCCACCTATTCATAAAAAAACTAAAAAAATACCCACACTGGATCATTGTGAGCACTGGAGCGACGAGAAGGGGTCGTTTTTCTGTTTCCGCTGGATCAACACTTACAGAGAGTGCAGAGATTCATATATCCAGTGTTTTTACTTGCACCACGGGGTACAACAACTCCCTCTACTCCCTACAAAACAGAACTCCTATTAATTCCCTCAAATCAGGGTCGAAAGTCTAAATAGCCCAATACTGGGAAAGATTCTTCTATTCGGCTTCTCGGTGGAGTCATATTTACCAATGCACTGAGTAGATCGTTACTCTAGTTGTTGATGTTTAGGGGCCATCAGTTAAGTTCTCGGTGTTTGCCAGGCTCGGGGAGAAGCTTTTTTGAGAAGTTTCTTTCGCTATCCATTCAAATAAATTGTCTCTGTTAGGGATCTGCCAGGTACTTCATCTAGGTATACTCCTGGGATTAATCAATCCACACCTGAGGCCAGACCTGTTCGACTGACACCATCTCCCACCAACCAGGGTGGCAGGCTCAGGAGTGGGAGAGCCTATCGCGGCCTGGTCTGTCGGAGTTAGCTCCGCCCCCTGTCCTTTATTACCTGCCCTGTTCTCTCCCTCAGTGCTTGTAATTCTTTTGGATTCCTGGCCCCACTGCTGCTTGCTCCAGCCTGCTTCTGCCGTGCTTCTGCCTTGCTGCAGTTCTGCTTGACCTGCTTTGCTTTGCCCCTGGCTTGCTTCTGTCTCCTTGCCCGCTTGGGTGTACTCACTTCGTCCTGGTCCTGACTGTCCGTTCGCCGCTCCGTTTCCTCGTGGCGTTCCGTGGCTACTGCCCCTTCCCTTGCATGTTCCCTGTTTGTTTTCCTGTGCACTTAGACAGCGTAGGGACCGCCGCCCAGTTGTACCTCGTCGCCTAGGGCGGGTCGTTGCAAGTAGGCAGGGACAGGGCGGTGGGTAGATTAGGGCTCACTTTCCCTTCACCTCCTTCCTGCCATTACATAATTACAAGCCCTTACCTAGTCTACCATTTCTCCTACGCTGACGCTATCATGGACCCCCTTGAGACCCTGACCCAGCAGATGCAGGGCCTCTCCCTACAGGTCCAGGCCCTGGCCCAAAGGGTCAATCAGGGTGACGCTGCTTTAGTAGTACCCCTCACCTCACCTCTAGAACCCGACCTCAAGTTACCTGACCGGTTTTCAGGGGACCGTAAGACGTTTCTCTCCTTCCGGGAGAGTTGCAGACTGTATTTCCGTCTAAAGCCCCACTCCTCAGGTTCCGAGAACCAGCGGGTGGGTATCATCATATCCCGACTCCAGGAAGGGCCCCAAGAGTGGGCCTTCTCCTTGGCTCCTGACGCCCCTGAACTTTCCTCTGTTGATCGTTTTTTCTCTGCCCTCGGACTCATTTACGACGAGACTGACAGGACTGCTTTAGCCGAGAGTCAGCTGGTGACCTTACGTCAGGGTAGGAGACCGGTTGAGGAATACTGTTCTGATTTTAGGAAGTGGTGCGTAGCTTCTCAGTGGAACGATCCGGCCCTAAGGTGCCAGTTTAGGTTAGGATTATCTGACGCCCTGAAGGATCTGCTGGTTAGCTACCCCTCGTCTGACTCCCTTGACCAGGTTATGGCCCTAGCAGTACGACTTGACCGACGTCTCAGGGAACGTCAGCTAGAACACTTCAGTGTGCTCCCCTCTGACTTTTCTGCGATCCCCCCCGAGGTCCCGTCTCCTCGCCCCTCCACGGAGGACTCGGAGGTACCTATGCAACTCGGGGCCTCCATGTCCCCTCGACAACGTAGGGAGTTTCGCAGAATGAATGGTCTCTGCTTCTACTGTGGGGACGACAAGCATCTACTGAACACCTGTCCCAGGCGCAAGAATAAGAAGCCGGAAAACTTCCGCGCCTAAGTGATCATCGGGGAGGTCACTTGGGCGCACAGGTATTTCCCGTTAATGTGAAACGCAATCAAATTTTGCTTCCCTTTCAGGTCTCGTTTGCTGGCCGGTCTGCCACGGGCAGTGCTTTCGTGGATTCTGGCTCATCTGCTAATATCATGTCTGTGGAATTTGCTATGTCTCTAAAGATGCCTTTTATTGATTTACCTTATCCTATCCCTGTAGTAGGTATCGACTCAACTCCCCTTGCTAATGGTTATTTTACTCAGCATACTCCTGTTTTTGAACTCCTGGTTGGCTCCATGCATTTGGAGCAGTGCTCTGTACTGGTGATGCAGGGATTATCGTCTGATCTGGTTTTAGGCCTTCCCTGGTTGCAGTTGCATAATCCCACATTTGATTGGAATACTGGGGATCTCACCAAATGGGGTAATGAATGTCTTATGTCATGTCTTTCTGTTAACTCTATTTCTCCCCGGGAGGAGGTAAACACGCTTCCTGAGTTTGTTCAGGACTTCGCCGATGTGTTTTCTAAGGAGGCCTCCGAGGTGTTGCCCCCCCATAGAGATTACGATTGCGCTATCGATTTGGTGCCTGGTGCCAAGCTTCCTAAGGGTAGGATATTTAATCTTTCATGTCCTGAACGTGAAGCTATGAGGGTGTATATCCAAGAATGCCTGGCCAAGGGTTTCATTCGCCCCTCGACTTCTCCTGTAGGTGCTGGCTTCTTCTTCGTGGGGAAGAAGGATGGTGGTCTTAGGCCGTGCATTGATTATCGTAACCTGAATAAGGTCACCGTAAGGAACCAGTACCCACTTCCTTTGATTCCGGATCTTTTTAATCAGGTTCAGGGAGCCCAATGGTTTTCTAAGTTCGATCTACGGGGGGCATATAACCTTATCCGCATCAAAGAGGGGGATGAGTGGAAAACTGCGTTCAACACACCCGAGGGTCATTTCGAATACCTGGTCATGCCCTTTGGGTTGTGTAATGCCCCTGCTGTCTTCCAGAATTTTATTAATGAAATCCTGAGAGAGTACCTGGGTAATTTTCTTGTTGCGTACCTTGATGACATACTGGTGTTTTCCAAGGACTGGTCCTCCCACGTGGAGCATGTCAGGAAGGTGCTCCAGGTCCTTCGGGAGAATAATCTGTTTGCTAAGACTGAAAAATGTGTCTTTGGGGTACAGGAGATACCATTTTTAGGGCAAATCCTCACTCCTCATGAATTCCGCATGGACCCTGCCAAGGTTCAAGCTGTGGCGGAATGGGTCCAACCTGCCTCCCTTAAGGCGTTACAGTGTTTTTTAGGGTTCGCCAACTATTACAGGAGATTTATTGCCAACTTCTCGGTCGTCGCTAAGCCTCTTACGGACCTTACCCGCAAGGGTGCTGATGTCCTCCATTGGCCCCCTGAGGCCGTCCAGGCCTTTGAGACTCTCAAGAAGTGCTTTATCTCGGCCCCTGTGCTGATTCAGCCCAACCAAGAGGAGCCATTTATTGTGGAGGTTGACGCTTCCGAGGTGGGAGTGGGGGCCGTCTTGTCCCAGGGTACCAGCTCCCTCACCCATCTCCGCCCCTGTGCTTACTTCTCTAGGAAGTTTTCGCCCACGGAGAGTAACTATGATATTGGCAACCGCGAACTTCTAGCCATTAAATGGGCTTTTGAGGAGTGGCGGCACTTCCTGGAGGGGGCCAGACACCAGGTAACGGTCCTTACGGATCACAAGAATCTGGTTTTCCTAGAATCGGCCCGGAGGCTTAATCCTAGACAAGCTCGGTGGGCACTATTCTTTACCAGATTTAATTTCTTGGTTACCTATAGGGCTGGGTCCAAGAATATTAAGGCTGATGCTCTGTCACGTAGTTTCATGGCCAATCCTCCTTCCGAGAAGGATCCTGCTTGTATTTTACCCCCTGGTATAATCGTCTCTGCCACGGATTCTGATTTAGCTTCTGATATCGCGGCTGATCAGGGTGCAGCTCCCGGGAACGTCCCTGGGGACAAACTGTTTGTTCCCCTGCAATACCGGCTGAGGGTACTCAGGGAAAACCATGACTCCGCTCTATCTGGTCATCCTGGCATCTTGGGCACCAAACACCTCATTACCAGAAACTATTGGTGGCCTGGGTTGCCTAAAGACGTTAGGGCTTACGTCGCCGCTTGTGAGGTTTGCGCTAGGTCCAAAACCCCTAGGTCCCGACCTGCGGGCCTACTACGTTCCTTGCCCATTCCCCAGAGACCTTGGACCCATATCTCCATGGATTTTATCACTGATTTGCCTCCATCTCAGGGCAAGTCGGTGGTGTGGGTGGTAGTCGACCGCTTCAGCAAGATGTGCCACTTTGTGCCCCTTAAGAAGCTACCTAACGCCAAGACGTTAGCTTCTTTGTTTGTGAAACACATCCTGCGTCTCCATGGGGCCCCAGTCAATATCGTTTCTGACAGAGGGGTACAATTTGTTTCCTTATTTTGGAGAGCTTTTTGTAAAAAGTTGGAGATTGATCTCTCCTTCTCCTCCGCCTTCCATCCCGAAACTAATGGCCAAACGGAAAGGACCAACCAATCCCTGGAACAATATTTAAGGTGTTTCATCTCTGACTGTCAATTCGATTGGGTCTCATTCCTTCCCATTGCTGAATTTTCCCTGAATAACCGGGTCAGTAACTCGTCAGGGGTCTCCCCGTTTTTCTGTAATTTCGGGTTTAACCCAAGGTTCTCCTCCGTCTCCCCTGGTTGTTCCAATAATCCTGAGGTAGAGGATGTTCATCGGGAACTGTGCACTGTCTGGGCCCAGGTTCAGAAGAACCTAGAGGCGTCCCAGAGAGCACAAAAGATTCAGGCGCATAGTAGATGTTATGGAATAAATATATGTATAATGTATCTGGGGCCCCAAGGAGTGAAATGTTATAGAGGAGAACATGTGTTACAATAGAATGGGTATTTTAGAAAGGGTAAGAGAGGAAATAGTTTGCAGCTGCTCTGCTGTCTCTTGAAATTGCGAACAGATGGCGGTCAATCACTTGACCAACCCCCCTAAGCATAAAAGGGAATACCTTGTGTTCCACCAATGGGTTTTATTGAATATACAGATGACTCATATGTTATGGAATGTTTTTGTTGTGATGCTATAAAAGCGACCACTATGGTTAAATAAAGTCAGAAGTATTTTGCCTTGAGAAACGTCTCAGTGTATCTGTTACTTCTCCGAGCAGCTCGCCCCCCCCCCCACCTGATTTGAACCTGCATGGAGATCAAGGCGTAACGTGACTCAAATTGCGATCACAGAAATTGGCGCCCGAACCAGGGACTTGACCAGAAGGACGGCACCCCACCTAGGGGATCTCCCGGGACTTGAATGGCGACCACCCGGACGAAGGAACGTGCAGACCACTGCTGCAGCAAGGTAAGAAGACTTAATTCTTACAAACTCTGCTCTGCACCTTCCTGTCTGGTAGGTCACCTTCCCGGTAGTACTCCTGAGGAATAGAGGGGCCACATGAGGGTATTTTTAGTGTAAAAATCTGGTCAAGTCTATATGTAATCCTACCCTCAGGATAAAGTGCCTGATCTCCATGGCAGTATTTGTATGAATGTTGTAGAAACCCAGTTTTGTGTCACAAATGCATTTTAGAATAAGGAAATTGTTTTTGGAAAAAACTTCCGATAATCCGGCAAATTACCAGAAACATGTGTACATGCTTCAGGTGACTACGGGGATTATGATAGGCTAAATTTAAGCCCGGAAATCGAAAATTTTGTGCAATCTGATAATCCGGAAAAATGCCGAAAATGTGTGTACAGCATTGAGGTACTTGCAGAGATTATCATGCACTGATTTTCAGCTCAAAATTCCAGAATTTTGTGCAATCTGATAATCCGGCATGTCAAAAGAACAGCTTGATTTTACGTTTGCCTTGTTATTTGGATTAGGAATATTTGTCATGGTGCGGAGGGCACGTACTCGAGTGGTGTCTCAGACGAGGAAAGTAAGCTAGTTATAAAAGGACTGTGAAAGGGAAAGATCCTCTGGCCAGAGTAGAAGAGTAAGTACGGAAACTAGAACTGTCTAAAATAGATGAGAAAGAAATTCATCTGTCAGTAGCTAAAATCTGTAACAAAATAAGAAGTATCAAGTGGATAAGTAACTGTCGAAAATAGGCAAGAAAGAAATTTGCCTATCAGGAAACTTACCCCTTGAATTACTTAGGGTGTGCCAAAAAAGGCCACCACTTACAGTCACAAGATGAGGAACTTGGTGTTCCTATTAAGAAGTTTCGAGGGGATAAGTAACTGTCTAAAATAGGTGAGAAAGAAATTCACCTATCAGGAAAATTACCCCCTACGTAACTTAGGGTCTGCCCATAGGCGACCACTTATAACTAGACAATGGGGAACTTGGTGTTCCTATGACGAGATGAGCACCCACAAGGACTGACAGCCAAACAGGCAGTAGCAGAAAGAGAAGGTAAAAAGGCAACGCAAGGAACGAATCAGTTAATGAAGGCATGTGGAATGGGAAAAGCGGGAAGATTAGATCGGGAAAAATATAGATGATATAATGAGCAGATCCTTTGTGGGATTATTGTTTAGTTGGTTGTAATTTGGCTCAGTTGGATAGTGAATTAGCAAGCACCTGTTAAAATGGTGTAAGTTTACTAGGGGATTGTAAATCCAGAATCACAGAGTCAAATGACAAAGCAGATTGGAGTAGATGGATTGTAGCATCTTTTAGAAAGCAACAAAGAGCCTACAAATGTATGTAATGTTAATACACTGAAGTAAAAGTGCAGGAGGTTGTCAGAGGAAATTCATATTTTATAAAGTAAAGTTTAAAAGCAAAGGGAGGTATAGAAGTAGTAGCTGTTTTAATCTTGCAAATGACCTTATAGTAAATTCCCATATGGTATAATTTAGAATCAACTAGTGTGATAAGAGAAGGGGGAGGTGAAGAACAGCTGCTGGTGAGATAAGAAATGTAATCTTGTTCTTGAAATGAATGGACACAATATTAAATGCTGATATAGATATTTTGTATGACTTTGTGTCATATTGTATGTATTAGAAAACAGGACCAGCCGACGCCCGGTAATGGTGTCCGTACCTCATGTTGAGTGTGTCCTCATTGTTGGTGGGAAACCCCCTGCGCACTGTTTCCAATGGGAGAGGCTGCCCCCCCCTGCCCCTGATGTGGCCACGCCCGGCCCATCCAAATCAGTATGAAATAATCACCTTGTTAATTTTGTCATTTGTAGTGTTTTTTTTCTATTTACAGAAGTTCCAGTCTAGTTCACTGATGAAACAACACGTCATCATAATATAGAGATGGTGGCCGACAGATTGTATGGTTAAACATTAACGTAGATAATTCCTATACAATGGTGTGATGAATGATTGCAGATACGTATGTTGTTTTGCCGGCATTGAAAGTGTTAAGATTGTGAGAAGTTGTGAGAAATGAGTTTGTGACCCCCCTCCCTCCCCTCTAAAGTGTGCTGTGTTTGGGAGGAGGAGGAGGGGGGCTGACTGGGTGCAGTCTGCAGGGCTGATGAGACAAAGGGATCTCAATATGCACTGCTGAGATATATATATATATATATCAGTAATGTCTACAAACTGAAATACATTTCTTCTCTTTTGCGCAAGCGCTGTTGGTTATAAAAGTTACGATATTTATGTGTTATGATGTGATCAGATTTCATGTGTTTTGATCATTCAGACGTATTAAACTACAGATACTGTGAGACACGGGGGTTTTGAAAATGTATGTGACCCCCACCGTTATACTGTTTATTGGTTTGCAGTAATTAATGTTATCAGAGATAATATTTTCTGTTTTATTGAATAACTAACTACAATTGTTCTATTTTTGATTTCACATAGAAATAATGTCATTGTAAAGATCAAATGTTTGTCAGGAAAAAGTCATTTTTGTTTCAGGCTGTTGTACATTACAAGGGGTTAAATTAGTGTTATGTTGAGATGTAGTTTTGAACTCTGCTACATCACTCTCGCAGAGTCCACAAAGGGGGGAAGGGTGAAGGAACTGATTAGGTACAATTTTGGTTTATGTGTAAGAGACCATCCCCCTCCAGCAAAGTTACACAGGAGGCGATGTGACATCACTCACACGAGTTTTTATGGATTTAGATGAGGGAGAAGGCAAAACAAAACTTGTATATTACTGCTATTCTAACTCAAGTACAACCTAAGCATTTGTCAACTGCAAGACATTTGAGATTAACCTGTGCTCTTCTTCTTCCTGAGCAGGTTACTTTACACCGCTGTGCTACATTGAACGCAGCTACCTTACTGCCTTTGGAGCAAGGGGGAGAAGACGTAGGTAAAGTATGGTCACAATTTTTGCCTGAAACTGATGAACATGATTGTATGGCCCTTATGGCCCAGGAAACAGTGGGGTTCGCACATGTAAGAGATACCCCACTCCAAAACCCAGACCTAAGACTCTTTGTGGATGGTTCAAGGTATTGTGTAGAAGGATCTTTTCTTACAGGATATGCAGTAACCACCGAAGATGTAGTCCTAGAAGCAGCCTCCTTACCAGCGTCCCGCTCAGCACAAGAAGCGGAGCTTAAGGCCCTGGCAGCAGCATGCCAACATGCAGAAGGAAAGACAGCAAATATATACACTGACTCTCGATATGCTTTTGGGATTGCACACGATTATGGCCCCATATGGAGGGCAAGACAATTTTTGACCTCTGCAGGTACACCTGTAAAGAATGCAGACTTTGTAAAATACTTGATGGAGACCCTGATGTTACCCACAGAAGTAGCAGTAGTAAAAATTAAAGCTCACACTAAGGTGAGTTCACCAGAGACAAAAGGGGAAATGCCCTGGCAGACGAAGCAGCAAAGCAAGCAGCACAGAAGCTACCCGTGTTAGCAGCCGTATGTCAGATAAAAGATCCAGAGGAAACAAGACCAGCTGTAAGCCCGGAACTACTGCAAAAACTTCAAGGACAAGCAACAAAAGAAGAAAAAGACAAGTGGACGGCCCAAGGAGCAACGCTACGAAAAGATGGCCTCTGGCAGTGCCAGAATAAACTGTGCCTGCCTAAGACAATGTTCCCAATGATGGCCCAAATAACACATGGAGCGACTCACCAATCAAAAACGGCAATGATGGACTTGGTAAAGAAGGTGTGGTATGCCCCAGGGTTTAGTGTGATGGCCAGCAGTTTTACACAAGGATGCATGATCTGTGCAACACATAATATTGGAAGAACTGTAAAAGTACCACAGAAGCACACACCCAGACCTATATATCCGTTCTAGAGACTGCAGATAGACTATATTCAATTACCAAAAGTCGGTACCTATGAGTATGTGCTTGTTTGTATTGATCTCTTTTCAGGATGGCCAGAAGCTTTTCCAGTAACCAAAGCTACAGCCGTAGCCACAGCCAAGAAACTGATCAACGAGGTGGTGTGCAGATATGGAGTTCCAGAGATGATGGAGAGCGACAGAGGAACTCATTTTACGGGTGAAATCATGAACCATGTGTTGTCAGCTCTAGGCATAAGTCAAGCCCTACATACACCATACCATCCACAAAGTAGTGGGAAGGTTGAGAGACTAAATGGGACTCTCAAATTGAAAATCCAAAAAGCAATGGTAGAAACCGGGAAACCATGGACCGAGTGTCTACCATTAGCCTTGTTCTCAGTAAGATACACGCCCACAAAAAGAACAGGTCTCAGCCCATATGAGATCTTATTTGGGTCGGCTCCCAGATTAGGATGTTATTTTCCACAGGTGCTCCAAATGCAGTATGGTAGACTAACAGATTATGTATAAACGCTGAACAAACAATTGACCAAGGTATATGCACAAGTCTTTGCTTCCATTCCAGGTCCTGATTCAGTTGACGTATAAGCTAGAACCAGGAGATTGGGTCGTTGTCAAAAGACACGTGAGGAAAAGTCTAGACCCAAGATTTGATGGTCCTTTTCAAGTCCTACTCGTTACAAGCACCTCAGTGAAGCTCGAAGGAAAGGCAAGCTGGATTCACGCCAGTCATTGTAAAAAGGTTCTTCAGCCAGAAGAATGAAGATCTTTGCGGTTGTTGCGGCGGTTGTTGCGTGTGCTCTTATACAAAAAGGCAGAACTGCTACTCCTGTACACGTAATCAGTACAGAATCACTGGAACAGTTCAGGACAGGGTGGGCGAATGCCACAGTGGATAGAAAGCAGGGTAACTACACCTGTAAGGCCAATGCCCCGTGTTATACTACAAATGTGACTACAACCGAAGGGACTTGGAGAAAAGGACCACATGGAGGGACTGTGTACCTTCACATAGACAAAACAGCCAGCATTAGCATACAAGAAGAGACGGCTGTTGTTTTGTTGTTATGAACCAGATTTACAGTATCTACAGAAATATACAACCAGTAAAAATAGAAACAAAATGATAAATAAGACTTATGAAAGATGCAACAAGGAGAGGCTCAACTCTACGATTGTAATAAAAACTGATGGGATGATATTATGTATGAATAATAGCCAAATAAGAAATAGAAGATATTTTGTATTCTTGATAATTTTAAGAGATAGTTTTAAGCCACATATAACAGTACAAAGTCTGGAAAGAATCCCACACACTTGTAAGAGCGCTGTAACCCAACAGCAGAAAAAGAATGTACACTTCAATATTTCCTTCCCTGAATCCCCCAGCTGTCATAGACAAAGAAGAGAATGGTATGACACGCTATTAGGAGGGGTAGGAACGGGATTAGGAGTATTGAATGAGATACAGGTAGAAACAGTTATGAACAAATGAAACTCAGTGGGAGACGACACATCTACTGCATTAAGGATAGGTGCCTCATGGTTACCTACTACCTCTGACTTACAACAGAAAGGGTTAGCTATAGATGAACTGTTTCTAAATGTTTTTAATGAAAGTATGCTAACCGAATATAGAACATTACAGAATGTATCAACTTTTGTGAATTGGACAGTATGTACGCTTAAAACGATGTGGCAACAAGAACAGATGAATAATTTTAAGAATAAATTGTTTAGTAGTCATGTTAGGCAATGGACAGACATTCTGCCCATAGGAGAGAGAAATGATACGTGGTTATTGTTCCAGCCTGAGTATACTGAGTGTACACCTAAATGGTGTGCAGGAAGACTAATAGCATTCAATGTGAAAAATCCTACTCTATTATGCAAATTTATTGTTATGCCAATGGTAATGATTGATCCGGTGACATTATTAGGACAATATTGGATGCCAGAAATGAAAGGAACACACATAGGTTCTCAAAATAAGACAAGGAATATAGATTTGTGCCAGTTAACAGAGCAAGGATATGTATGTAATGAACAGTCAGGGATATATGAACCCTGTCTAATGCAGCACCAGGATAATGTATGCGCACTCACTATAATCCCAGAAGCGAACCTACAGGTTTATATTGAAGTAGGTCCACAGCATGTATGTTTAATAACTAACGACAAGCAGACCCTTAGCCAGTTTAATCTCACAGGACCATTTTCAGGATGTCTATACAATGTGACGCATTAGACTTGGGGGAACCAAACTATAGTGTTCCTGCCTACTTTAGAAGAAATAATGTCCACTGTATGGGTACCTGAACCTTTGCCCTATGGAAATTTTAGTTTGCCACTGGAAGAGTTAAAACAAGTGTTACAAAAGTCTAAAGACGTAAAGAAATTGATAGCAGCCCATAATGTAACTCTAAGTAAAGTGAAAGTATTGGCTACAATAGCAGCTAGGGAAGTGATAAATTTATCGTCAGCAATAAAAGATTCTAGTGCCCATCACTGGTATGACATATTTACAGGATTTTCCCCCACTGCCACTAAGATACTGCATGTGTTATTCCAACCCTTGATATGTTTCATAATATTGTTTATATTGCTTACATGTTTCAATTGTTATACATTTTGCAAAATAAGGGAAGCATTCAAACAGAGGCCTATACATTATGATGAAAGAGTGTTGTGAGATTACCCCACCTACATACCTGTGTGAATCAAGTGAAGAAATGGATCGAAGCCTTGCTATCAGGAGATAGAAGTAGCATTGGAATTTAGGTGTTGGTAAAATCACAAAAGGAGGGATTGTTATGGAATAAATATATGTATAATGTATCTGGGGCCCCAAGGAGTGAAATGTTATAGAGGAGAACATGTGTTACAATAGAATGGGTATTTTAGAAAGGGTAAGAGAGGAAATAGTTTGCAGCTGCTCTGCTGTCTCTTGAAATTGCGAACAGATGGCGGTCAATCACTTGACCAACCCCCCTAAGCATAAAAGGGAATACCTTGTGTTCCACCAATGGGTTTTATTGAATATACAGATGACTCATATGTTATGGAATGTTTTTGTTGTGATGCTATAAAAGCGACCACTATGGTTAAATAAAGTCAGAAGTATTTTGCCTTGAGAAACGTCTCAGTGTATCTGTTACTTCTCCGAGCAGCTCGCCCCCCCCCCCACCTGATTTGAACCTGCATGGAGATCAAGGCGTAACGTGACTCAAATTGCGATCACATAGACGTTCTGCTAACCCCCGGTTTGTCGTCGGGGATTTGGTCTGGTTGTCGTCCAGGAACTTGCGCCTTAAGGTCCCGTCCAGGAAGTTTGCTCCCCGATTTATTAGACCTTATAAGATCATTGAAGTCCTCAACCCTGTATCCTTCCGTCTGGAGCTCCCCCCATCCTTTCGCATACATGACGTCTTCCATGCCTCCCTCCTTAAACGCTGCTCCCCGTCCTGGTCCCCCTCGAGGATACCTCCTGTTCCCGTTCTCACCCCTGAGGGGGTGGAATTCGAGGTGGCCAAGATTATGGACAGTAGGATGGTCCAGGGCTCCCTCCAGTACCTGGTCCATTGGAGAGGATACGGGCCGGAGGAGAGGACTTGGGTACCTGCCCGTGATGTTCACGCTGGGGTATTGATCAGGAGGTTCCACCTTCTCTTCCCCACTAAACCGGGTCCCCTTAGTAAGGGTCCGGTGGCCCCTCATAAAAGGGGGAGTACTGTTAGGGATCTGCCAGGTACTTCATCTAGGTATACTCCTGGGATTAATCAATCCACACCTGAGGCCAGACCTGTTCGACTGACACCATCTCCCACCAACCAGGGTGGCAGGCTCAGGAGTGGGAGAGCCTATCGCGGCCTGGTCTGTCGGAGTTAGCTCCGCCCCCTGTCCTTTATTACCTGCCCTGTTCTCTCTCTCAGTGCTTGTAATTCTTTTGGATTCCTGGCCCCACTGCTGCTTGCTCCAGCCTGCTTCTGCCGTGCTTCTGCCTTGCTGCAGTTCTGCTTGACCTGCTTTGCTTTGCCCCTGGCTTGCTTCTGTCTCCGTGCCCGCTCGGGTGTACTCACTTCGTCCTGGTCCTGACTGTTCGTTCGCCGCTCCGTTTCCTCGTGGCGTTCCGTGGCTCCTGCCCCTTCCCTTGCGTGTTCCCTGTTTGTTTTCCTGTGCACTTAGACAGCGTAGGGACCGCCGCCCAGTTGTACCTCGTCGCCTAGGGCGGGTCGTTGCAAGTAGGCAGGGACAGGGCGGTGGGTAGATTAGGGCTCACTTTCCCTTCACCTCCTTCCTGCCATTACAGTCTCATTGCGATTTAATTGAAAGCTCAGCAGAGCAAAAGCACCGAGCCTTTAAATATCGCCAAAATTGTTCTGCCATACTAAAAATGCTGGTGGTAATGACTCAAATATTGTTGGTTGATGTACAGTACAGCTTTCTATACATAATTGTTTGACATTCAAAATCAAAACTGATAATCAGATCAGAAAAATGAATAGATTTCACCCGGTAAATTAGAACTCACCTGCTTTATAGTAGAGAAAAAGAGAGTGAAAAAATAACCGAATATCGTACCATCTTGATCAACACGGCCACCATAAAAATTAAAACCCGAATAGGTATCCGGGTAATGCAGGACGCATTGGGAAACATCGCCATGGTAAAACTACGGGTTTGCTTTATTTGACCTTCAAAATGGAAATATATTTGCAGTAATGTCAGGAGATATTGTGATCGCCCGATATTCTGTCACTGAGTGAAATTCCTGGGTAAAAGATGGTTGGACAGATTTCAGCTCACAGTCCCTGGGGCAGCCTCTTGACACCTCATCGTTCCCTTCCAGATCTTACGTTGAGAGAGTCACTAGTTACCTGCATCCCCCGAGCCACCAAAGGTCATTTTATTGAGGCACTGGCTTCATCCTTCTTATAGTCATAAGAATGTTTCAATATTATTTACCGGTCAAAAGTCGTGGAACATCTCAATTTTTCCAATTATTTTTTACATTAACACAGTTTTAGTGCAGTAAATAATGTGGAATGGTTGAAAGGTTCAAAAGTAAATGAAAAACATAAAAATAATATGAATTTTTAAGATCAAACACAACAATAGTCTGAATTACTGATTTTAACCAAAGTTTTTTTTATTTAGGGAAGATATCGAGGACGGCTGCCATGTAGCACAGAAAGCAAATTATGGTTTGAAATTGCATGCAAACTATTCCTACAGGTGTCTGAACTTTTGGAGATTACTCTCAAACCCTCTGATTCTATATAACCAGTGCTGGCGCAGGCTGCATCGCAACACCCTGTAGGGCAGGATTTGGACAGTTTTGCTCTTCAGGACAGATCACATTGATGGCAAGAAAAAGGCAATTGACAAAAGAAGACAGACAGACAATTCTAACCCTTAGAAGTGGAGGTCTGTCCTACAGAGAAATTGCCAAGAAAGCCAAGGTGTCAGTCAGTACAGTGTCCTATACCATCAAAAGGCACTTGGAAACTGGTGGAAACTCTGGCATGAAGAGGTCTCGCCAACCAAAGGCCACTACGAAATCAGATGACAAGTTTTTGAGAGTCAACAGTTTGTGTGATCGGCGCTGTGAAAGGAAATGTATTTTTCCAAAGTGTTTTATACCTACTGTATACCTTATATACTTATATCCTGATATGTTTGTACAAGTTAGTTATATTAGAAGGTAGGTGCTCTGGGACTTTAAGGCATAGTGCCGTGTGCAAAACACTACGCAGCAATAATAATAATAATTAAAATGGAGAATAATAGTGCTGTGTGCAAAGCACTACGCAGCAATAATTGGGAAGATGAGGGAACAGCCCCTCTAAGAGCCAATTGAGTTGTGGAACTTTATCTAAACATTCTGACTCATTTGTTATTGTCATTTTGTTGTTGTCTGACTATAAATATCCGTGCTGATAAGAATAAAGTAGAAGCATTTTCATACAGTAACGTGTCTGTGTGTTTTTGCTACTCCGAGTTGCTCGTACTCATAAATTGATTTGTAAAAGCTAATTTGGAGCTGGATGGAACTCAAGGCGTAGTGGGATGCTAAATTGCACTCACAGCGCCTCACAGCACAAAATCTTCAAGCCAAGGTTAATGCAGCAAAAAATAAACAACTGTGAAGAGGAGACGTCTATCTGCAGGTCTGACAGGTCGAGTATCAGTAAGAAAGCCACAGCTAAGGTTGCAAAATACAAAAAAAAGACTTGTCTGGGCCAAGCGGCACCTCCAGTGGACTACTGAAGAGTGGAAGAAGGTCCTATGGGCTGATGAATATAAATGTGACATCTTTGCTGCATCACGCAGGGTTTTTGTACGTCGTCGAGTGCGTGAGAGGATGCGTCCTCGCTGTGTGACACCAACTGACAAACATGGAGGAGGAAGCGCGATGGTCTGGGGCTCTTTTGCTGGATCCAGAGTTGGCAACTTGCACAGAGTTACTGGCACTCTGGATAAAACAAGCTGTTATATCGGCTATAGCAAGTTGCAGATATATAATTATAATAATCATTCAGATAAACTATTCACACATGGTTGCCGAGATCATGGAGGATAAATCTACAACGACTTGGTGGCTGTGCTCAGATCATGACGTCTGAGGCCCCATGCACACGACCGTGCTCGTAATTACGACTCGTAATTACGAGCATGGTCGGGCACGGCCGGCCAAGTGCAGCCGCCCGTTATTCCGAGCCGTGCTCCCATTATAAAGTATAGTAGCACGGCCCGTAAAAGAAAAAAATAGAACATGTTCTATCTTTTTCAACGGCACGGGCACCTTCCCGTGAGAAAACGGGAAGGTACCCGTGGCCAACAGAAGTCTATGGGCCCGTTATTTCGGGTCGTAATTACGACCCGTAATAACGGGTGTTTTTACGGTCGTGTGCATGAGGCCTAAGAGGCAAAAGAGATTAAGTAAAAGCTTCTATTTGTTCTCCTCAGTAAACCGGCTCTGAGAATGGAAATCGTCTGGTTTGTCATTCAAATTGTGGTGTTTTTTTGTTACATTGGACAACACGACACTTTACAGGGAGAAGATGAAAGACTGAGGAACATAAATTCATGAAATCTTATTGACATAAACAAAGACAGAAGCCCCAAGACAAACCATGGACAGTCCGTTATATTTGTGTAAGATATAAAATCCAACATATTCTGCTTTTCTTAGAATCACAAAATTTCTTCTTCTTTTTACTATTTTAGGTCTTCAGGGATAATTTCAGAAATTCAGAAACCATTGTTTTTGTTTCACAGTTTTTAAAGTCACATCTTTTCTGAGCTTCATCTATAAGGACAACAGACAACGTTACTGTATTATTTCTTAATTCTGAAGACTAAAGTACCAGCGTCAAGAAGAAAAAATAAACTACACAAATCCAAAACCAATGGAAGGGCAGAACATCCCATTCCATCAGCAATTGAGATGCATACAATGATGGGTATAGTAGTAGCAGCAGGAACGTGATCGTGACTGCATTAATATGAGCTTCCATCTGTCCAGGCTGAATGTTCCCTGCACCCTCTGTATATGCCAGACCAGAGTGCTGACCGGACAACTCGAAGATACCAGGATGAGGCAGAACGGCGGAGTCAGGGTCACTATATTGACAATGTAGGTGTCACTGATTTTCCTGCAGTAGAAAGTGCGATGTTAGCCACAGGCGCTGAGATAAAGATCACACTGAGCAATAAGAGCAATATAATAGCGGATATCATTACAGTGTCGGCTATTATCCAGGGGAGTAAAGATGGCGGCTCCGACTTCAGGACCACAGAGCCATAAGATCTGACATGTATTGTAGAAGACGCAGAATGTGACCCAAGAGTTACACCCAAGAGTTCTTAAAGAACTTAGTTCAGTTATTTCTGTCCCCCTCTTCATAATATTCCGAGATTCTCTAGTGATTGTTCGGCTGAGTTCACACACGGCGAATATGCTGCGTAAAAGCACGCAGCGAATCCACCCTGTTCGAAAAACTGTGGTGCAGTTTTTCGCCCGGAATGTCCGCTGCAGGAAACTGCAGCATTTAGCCGGCCTGGCAGCAGGTCGGCCTCCTGGGATGACGTTTCATCCCAGGAGACTACTGCAGCCTGTGCAGCAGTGGTCACATGGGATGAAACGTCACCCCAGGAGGGAGGAACACAGACTTCTGGGTAAGTATGAGATTTTTTTTATCTGAGTTGCGGTTTTTGTGGCAGAATCGCTGCGAACCCACCTCAAAAACGCAACAACATCTATTTGTTGCGGGTTTTACCTCCCATTGAATTCAATAGGGAAAAGCCGCAACACATAAGCAGCGATTACGCAAATACAATTGACAAGCTGAGGAATAAACTTCTGCACCGCAGGTCAATTCCGAAGCATTTTTTTCTGCTCATTTTTTCTGCTTGTGGATGAGATTTATTTTATCTCATCCACTTTGCTGCTACTGTATTTGCTGCTGATTTTCCGCAACTAATT
Source organism: Rhinoderma darwinii (assembly GCF_050947455.1). Classification (NCBI taxonomy): domain Eukaryota; kingdom Metazoa; phylum Chordata; class Amphibia; order Anura; family Rhinodermatidae; genus Rhinoderma; species Rhinoderma darwinii. Next base: position 147,037,475 of record NC_134692.1, on the reverse strand, counting down.
CCGTATCGGAAAATCTGCAGCATTTACGCAATGTGTAATCCCTTCCCTTTCTACCATCCCTTGGTTAACTTGATAAACATATGTCTTTTTTCAACCACACTATGTAACTATTATGATGCTATGACTAAGGGCCACTTGGGCCTGAAGCCGGTCAGCTTCTGTTCTATGTGTTGTCACTGATTTTATGGAACCTCAATAAAAGCCGCATTTTGTTCAAGATATTGATGCTGGGACTTTCTTGCCTTTCTGCTTCAATTTGGTGCATCTACTTGGTTGGTGAGCTGGATGTTTTATTCTGATGGATGGTCCATTTGCTTATGTTCTCTGTATTAAATTAGATGATGAATTATCGAGCAGGATGCCGGATCATGTAGAGATGTAATTTCTATTTCATCTGCATTGACATTCTCCCCCCTATTTTTTCTTTTTGTGCAAGAAATTGATAATCACTGAATGTTCTTTCTGTAACCTTGATATGTTAGCAGTTAGCGGTCTGACTGAACGCCCGGACATGAAGTTATCACATTTATTATTTGTCTCTATTCAAATAACTCCCACACTCCTCCATTTAGAGGCCAACATGTGCAGGCGCAAGTCTGACGTAAGCATCTAATGAAAATTATAATATTACATTTGAAATGTAATGTATGTCTGTGATTGGCTCAATATGAAATATTTTCATTGTATGCTATTGGCTGAATCCGAGTTATTGTCATATTGTAAATGAATGGCTGAAAACAATCCTATTCCCTTTTTGAAAGATATTATTGTAATTGTTTTTGGAAATAAACCTCAGAGGAGTATTTTGAGCATACAAGCAATGTGTCTCTTACTTCTCTCCGACATATCGATACAACCTCTGATCTGGATCTGGATAAGTTCCCGGAGTGAAAATCTGTTGGAACACTCGTCTAAAACTTCAGTCTAATATATTTTGAGCCATGATTTCTTCAGCACTATGTAACACAAAATGTATGTAAACTATGCAGACATTGAAGAATGTGAATTGCACAGACAATAAAAAAGATGAGATGCAATTAGAAAATCGATAACCTTCAAATATTGCATTGAACAATCCAATACAAATAGGAGAAGACCTGGAAGACTTTGAAATCCAAGAGTCCACCAAGTTCTGTTGCTGACAATGGAGATAAGCAAGTTGAAGAATATCGCACGACCTAAAACTATAATGGTAAACATAAAGAACACAATGTTTTCTATCTGAATTTCAAGGTTTTCCTGTCTATATCAGCGACTAAAGAAAAATCTCTCAATGTCACTGATTTCATTTCAAAACTTTTTTCTCTTAAATATTTTTCTGGTTGCCAAATTTAACTTCATGTGGCTTTAGGGTAATCCAGTGCGTCATTTGAATATCATTTGAATCGTGTCTGGAAGGGTTTATTTTACTATCATTGTAAATGCGAGCCTTGTGAGGTACTGAGAATGCACGCGTCAATCACGATCATCTGGAGATATGACCCCAGCAAGTATTAGACCCCCTGTATACTTAACGCTGCATTTACAAGAACTGGGTTGTAAGTTGTGATCTTTGTACATCTATTGAGGTCACCAGATATCAAAATATGATCACCCAACTCATCATGGCACACAAGCTTAATGCTAAGGGGGTATAATATCTTAGATATTCAGATAGGGTAACGTTCATGTACATAAATACCAGTTCAGAAACAGTAGACCAGCAGTGACGAGACCAAAGTGACTAACAGTTGAAGGGATCATAAAACTATTTTTACACATGGATAATCATAGGGGAAACCGTAAAATTCCTTTGGCCAAAGTTGTGAGTCTTGTAGAACAGATGCTTAGAGGTCAAGAAGTACAGGAAGAAAGGTAGAATACAACTTGTCGATAATTTTTTTTGACCAAGTGTGATAGACAGTAACATGTATGTGAAGGTCAGAAAGGGGCCAATTATAAGCAGAAAAGAAAACCCACATACTGGTCCTTCTCAATGACTTAGAATATCATCAAAAAGTTAATTTATTTCAGTAATTCAATTAAAAAAGTGTCTCTCATATATTCTATAGATTCATCACACACAGAGGGATCTCGTATATTCTATAGATTCATCACACACAGAGGGATCTCATATATTCTATAGATTCATCACACACAGAGGGATCTCGTATATTCTATAGATTCATCACACACAGAGGGATCTCATATATTCTATAGATTCATCACACACAGAGGGATCTCATATATTCTATAGATCTATCACACAGAGGGATCTCGTATATTCTATAGGTTCATCACACACAGAGGGATCTCGTATATTCTATAGATTCATCACACACAGAGGGATCTCATATATTCTATAGATTCATCACACACAGAGGGATCTCATATATTCTATAGATCTATCACACAGAGGGATCTCGTATATTCTATAGGTTCATCACACACAGAGGGATCTCGTATATTCTATAGATTCATCACACACAGAGGGATCTCATATATTCTATAGATTCATCACACACAGAGGGATCTCGTATATTCTATAGATTCATCACACACAGAGGGATCTCATATATTCTATAGATTCATCACACACAGAGGGATCTCATATATTCTATAGATCTATCACACAGAGGGATCTTGTATATTCTATAGGTTCATCACACACAGAGGGATCTCGTATATTCTATAGATTCATCACACACAGAGGGATCTCATATATTCTATAGATTCATCACACACAGAGGGATCTCATATATTCTATAGATTCATCACACACAGAGAGATCTCATATATTCTATAGATTCATCACACACAGAGGGATCTCATATATTCTATAGATCTATCACACAGAGGGATCTCGTATATTCTATAGGTTCATCACACACAGAGGGATCTCGTATATTCTATAGATTCATCACACACAGAGGGATCTCATATATTCTATAGATTCATCACACACAGAGGGATCTCGTATATTCTATAGGTTCATCACACACAGAGGGATCTCGTATATTCTATAGATTCATCACATACAGAGGGATCTCATATATTCTATAGATTCATCACACACAGAGGGATCTCATATATTCTATAGATTCATCACACACAGAGAGATCTCATATATTCTATAGATTCATCACACACACAGGGATCTCATATATTCTATAGATTCATCACACACACAGAGGGATCTCGTATATTCTATAGATTCATCACACACAGAGGGATCTCATATATTCTATAGATTCATCACACACAGAGGAATCTCATATATTCTATAGATTCATCACACACAGAGGGATCTCATATATTCTATAGATTCATCACACACAGAGGGATCTCATATATTCTATAGATTCATCACACACAGAGGGATCTCGTATATTCTATAGATTCATCACACACAGAGGGATCTCATATATTCTATAGATTCATCACACACAGAGAGATCTCATATATTCTATAGATTCATCACACACAGAGAGATCTCATATATTCTATAGATTCATCACACACACAGGGATCTCATATATTCTATAGATTCATCACACACAGAGGGATCTCATATATTCTATAGATTCATCACACACAGAGGGATCTCATATATTCTATAGATTCATCACACACAGAGAGATCTCATATATTCTATAGATTCATCACACACAGAGAGATCTCATATATTCTATAGATTCATCACACACAGGGATCTCATATATTCTATAGATTCATCACACACAGAGGGATCTCATATATTCTATAGATTCATCACACACAGAGGGATCTCGTATATTCTATAGATTCATCACACACAGAGGGATCTCATATATTCTATAGATTCATCACACACAGAGGGATCTCATATATTCTATAGATTCATCACACACAGAGGGATCTTATATATTCTATAGATTCATCACACACAGAGGGATCTCATATATTCTATAGACTCGTCACACACGGAGAGATCTATTTCCAGCAGTTTCTTCTTGTAATGTTGATGATTACGGGAACAGTTACTGAAAACCCAAAATTTAATGTCTCAGAAAATGAGAATATTATATAAGCCCAATTACAAAAATTATTTTTAATACGGAAATGTCGTTCTACTGAGAAGTCTGTCCAGTATATGCCCCCAATACTTGGTCGTGGCTTTGACTCTGTATGAATTACTGCATCAATGCAGCGTGGTATGGAGGCGATCGGCCGGTCCCACTGCTGAGATGTTATCAATGCGGCGTGGCATGGAGGCGATCAGCCTGTGGCACTGCTGAGGTGTTATCAATGCAGCGTGGCATGGGGGCGATCAGCCTGTGGCACTGCTGAGGTGTTATCAATGCAGTGTGGCATGGGGGCGATCAGCCTGTGGCACTGCTCAGGTGTTATCAATGCAGCGTGGCATGGAGGCGATCAGACTGTGGCACTGCTGAGGTGTTATCAATGCGGCGTGGCATGGAGGTGATCAGCCGGTCGCACTGCTGAGGTGTTATCAATGCGGCGTGGCATGGAGGTGATCAGCCGGTCGCACTGCTGAGGTGTTATCAATGCGGCGTGGCATGGGGGCGATCAGCCTGTGGCACTGCTCAGGTGTTATCAATGTGGCTGTGTGTGATGAATCTATACAATATATGAGACACTTTTTGAATTGAATTAATGAAACAAATTAACTTTTTGATGATCTTCTAATTCATGGAGAAGGACGAGTATAAAACAACATCTATTAGGACAAAAACAACAAACAAACATCTGAAGGAGTAAAAAGTCAACCCACAGGTCACATATCAATGATTCTGTTTGTTCATGATTACAGGGACAGTGCAGGAAACAATAAGAGTTAAATATCTAAAGAAGTGATAATCTAACAGACGCGTATTATAAAGTTATAATAATAATGAGGAAGAAGAAGGTGATATTAACCATATACAGCAGGAACATCACATTTTCTATAAGATTTGGGCTTCTGGACAGAACAACATCATATTAGGAAATCCTTAAAGCGGCACCACTAACTTTAGGTTTTGCTGCGTTGACTGAGCCTAAAGTGACTATTTTTTACTTATTACTTCCCTTTAATTCAGAAAATGTCCTATTACTACTATTAAATATACATTTAGGATTTTGACCCAATGTAGCGACATTTCCGTCATGTGTTAAGATGAAGATCTGCTTTCAACCACATCTTAAGAGGTGACCAAGGTGCTGACATTTTGTAGCTGAATTTTTGGTCCTGGTGATTAGAATGAGAGTCCGAAGGGTCCAGAAGGAGAAGTAAATGCTGATACATAAGGTGTGTGAAGGGGAAGAACGAGCCAATACATTTCAGCTGAGCAGCATCTGTGACGTATAAAACAAGAAGTTCAGCGCCTGGAGAAGGAGCGTGGTCTTCACCGCGAGCCACTGGGTGGATGAAGTCTGTATATAACAGTCATAAAGAGCGAGAGAGGTGACTGTAGCACCAACTGGAGCCATGACTAGGAGGACTGGTAACGCTGGCACGAGGTTAAATCCAGCCACTATCTCCTGCAGCTCGACGATATCTCATGAATCACTGATTGTTGGGTAGTGGATTATACACCCATCATTTAGTAGAGGAGCAGTCATACAGATCACACCAACCACTGGGACCAGTAAAAATCCCAATATCATAAAGTTCCTGCTGCCGTCTAAGGAATTAGAGATGGAAATACCGACCTCAACGTTATAAGGAGCCGGTGCTGAAAGGTGAGAAGTTTAATGCAATAAAAGCTGCAGAGAAATGATGTCAGGCAGGATCTGGAGGAGATCGGGAACACGTCCACAAGATTCATACAAATAATATGGAGATTAACGCGTTGGTCCAGATGTAACTCGTCATATTAAGATAAAACTGAAAACTCCCAAACCAAACACTGGACCTTGCAATGAATAAGAGGAGATCTCTAGGACGACATCTAATAAACAAGTTCTGCAGCTGATGACGGCAATAAATGTGATGACGGACAATCCTGAGCGTGAAGCTGCCATGTTACATACCGGGAGTGGGACATCTACAGCCGCCGATTACCTAGACTGAAATAAACCATAAAACCGTCACCTCCTCTTGTTATATCTCATTCTCCCGCTCCGTCTCTCACTTTTTACTCCTTGGCTGCTTTTGGTAATTACCAAGAATGAATTTTCCCAGCTGGTGCTCATAGATAATCCGGGCAGGGCGCAGCTTTATGATATTTTGCATAATTTGATGTGTTCACAATTGTCTTAAAGCTTTAAAGATGCACGATTCATCCCCTATGTAAATACAAGATTTGAGGCCTACAATGTGGACTCGCCTAATTAGAGTAGAAACAGATCTGTGGACAACACGAGTCTTGTGGGAGAATCACAGGAACTTTTTACATTTAGGACATTTGTAAATGTTTCTGGCAGCACAATTATTCTGCATAGCCAAACGTATGGCCTGTCCTCCTCTAAAAATAATCTTTCTAACCAATCTGTTACTGACCGATCAACCAACCAATCAATCAATCAATCAATCAATCAATCAATCAATTAATCAGTCAATCAATCAATCAATCAATCAATCAGTCAGCCAGTCAATCAATCAATCAATCAATCAATCAATCAACCAGTCAACCAACCAACCAACCAACCAACCAACCAATCAATCAACTGGCCTTCACATCTAAATCGTGATATCCAAATAATCAGAAATAATAAGGTTCCCCTGTTCATCAGATAACTCCCCCCCCCCACATCCATCACATCATTAATAAATAAAATAGTTTTCTAAATTTGTGAGAAAAAGTGAAGACGGGCGACTCATGTAAAAAATACGGATTCTGTCTTTTTTATCAATCAATGTAGTAAAATAGTCAAAAGTGGTGAAATGTCAGTCCCAGATTTTGTATAAAGCATTGACCTCATCTTGGTCTAGTCTTCCTACACTCTTTATAAGTCTATTTATAGGACCCTGGCGATTGAGATCTGAACGGGGAACTGAAGCTCCTCACGGCATCTTACCGGAAGACGTCTCACGCATGCCACTCTTAGTGTCTGGTTTCCTATGATAAGAATACAAGCCTGTAGAGGCGAGAACAGCAAAAACATCGCAGCGCAGAGATAAAGCCATGGAGATGGATTAGAGAAGAGGGTGACATTCAGCGTCTGGTTGGACATATAAAATAAGACGTTCAGTATGAAGAGCAGAACCATGATCTTGGCTGCATGGACATGAGCTTTCACATGAGGGTTACTGAAATTGGATGAGCTCTGCACTCTCTGGACATGTACAAGAAGAGAAATAAAGGTATAACCCAACGACACCAAAATAAGAGTGAAGGGTAAGACTATGATGATAGTGAATTCATTCATTATAAAGTAAATGTTCCCCTTATAGGTTTCATTAAGAGTAAAGCAGATCTTTGTGCTGTCACTCATGTCTCGAGGAAGAGACATAAGGGTAACACCAATCTGTAAACCCCCGAAAATGATGGAGATGACTAATGTTCCAACAATCAGCCATGGAATCAACGTTGGGAGCCTGGTCTTCAGATACATGACCAGACGGTGCTGGAAGGAGACAACGTTGATACAGTAGAAGCTACAGAGCCACGAGGTGAGACAAGTGCTGAAGAAGACGGAGATATTGTAAACCGAGTCAATGTAGAAGAAGCAGAGGTTGTACTCCGAATACCAGATATGCAAATTGTAAGTTGTAATATCCAAGAGAAGCTGGAAGATCTTGAGGATCGTGCTGGACAATGAAAGGGAAAAGAGAATGGAGAACTGAGGTCGGAGAAAATGTTCCTGTTTCCAGTTTTTCACAGTTGAAACTGCAATGAACATGTAGGAGAATATTCCAGAACATGAAGTGACGATGTTAAATGTCAGGAAGCCGATTCTTTCTGCCTCCATCTCACAAGGGAAATGATGGGACTGGGGGACACTAAGACCCTCCGAACTGTCCCTGATCCTTTAGCTCCTTCCTCCTGACGCCTCTTAGACGAGTCTTGTCATTATGTTGACCGTCTGGGTGATATATTTACATCACTCATTCATGTTTGCAATAATTTGCATGATTGATGTACATTTCACCATAAACCTCCGTGGAATGAAGATTTGCAACTAATGTAAATAACCACTTCTGTAATTCTTCCATCCAAGCGTCACCGCTGCTTCTCTCCTTTCTGTTTCACGCTACTACTGAAATCCTCAGACACGGCGACCTTCTTATTCTTTTCTACTGTAAGTATATTCAATGTCCTATAGGGTCATGTTTTTACTGAACCATTTAGAATCTTATGAGCTTGATAAAGTCACAATTCTGAATGTATTTATTTTTAAATAATATGTTTACGTTGCAATTTATTTGTCCTATGCAAATTAAATAATTGTAGAAATTATAGAGGCCTGTTGGGGTGGGGGGTTTACAAACTTAATTCCCATTGGATGTGGCCGACCTGTTAAGTGAGCCCCCAATGTATAGGTAAGTGTGGGTGGTGGCATGAAGAAGAGCTGAGAAGTTCTATTCTATATGCAATATTTTTGTAGAGATTTTCCTATGGTTTGTGGAAGATCCACTTTTGGGTGACCCAATATCAGGATTTCTCCATTAAGTAACTGAATTGTTCAAAAAAAATGTAAGAAATGATTAAACTGACTTATAAGACGGTGCGATGTAGGTGACACAATCACCGCATGCTGAATCATCTACTGTAGGGGTTTAGTGGACATGAACTTTTTAGATGTTTAACGTTTGATTACATGTTTTATCTTCTTTCTCTAAGGAATATATTGGGGACACCGCCACTGGCTTTGGCCTAGGAGCCACTTGTTATCATATTTTGTAAGGCCATAAAAGACATATGCCCCTCCAGTTCAGCCTATTATCCTGTAGTGTTGATCCAAAGGCAAAACCCTCATGAGGCAAAAGTCAGTTTTCCTCATCCTAGGGAAAAATTCCTGCCCGACTCCAATATGGCAATCAGAATAAATCCCGGATCAATGAGCCATCTCCAGTAATCCAGTACAAATAACTTGTAATAATATTACTCTCAAGAAGGAAATCCGGGCTCCTCCTGAACTCTTTCAGTGAATTCATCATTACAACTTTCTCTGGCAGAGAGTTCCATAGTTTCACTGCTCTTACAGTAAAGAATCCCTATTTAGCTGGAGTAGAATCCTACTTTCCTCTAGATGTAGGGGTCGCCTCCTTGTTAAAGTTCCAGTCCTGGGTATAAATAGATGATGAGAGAGATCTCTGTATAGACCTGTGATATTTTATACATAATTATTAGGTCGGTCCTCAGCCGTCTTTTATCTAAACTAAATAAACCTAATTTCAATAATCTTTCTGAGTCCAGCCAGTCCATGTATCACTTTAGTTGCTGCCTTTGAACCCACTCAAGGTCTACTATGTCTTTCTTGTGCCCAAAACTGTACACAATATTCCCTGTGCCATCTAACTAGAGATTTATAAAGTGGTAGATGTTCTCGTCATGTACATCTATGTCCCTTTTGATGCACCTCATGATCTTATTTGCCTTGGCAGCAGCTGCCTGACACTGGCTGCTACAATCAAGCTTACTGTCATCTAGTGTTCCTAAGTCCGTTTCCATGTCAGTGTTACCCAGTGTTTTCCCATTTGTTATGTGATAGTTACATGTATTCTCCCTTCCCAAGTGCATGACCTTACATTTATCAGTGTTACCCCTCATTTGTCACTTCTCAGTCTACGACTCCAACTTCTCCAGATCCATTTATAAATAATACTGTCCTCCTTTGTGTTAATGACTTTATACACTATAGGATCATCTGCAACAAAATATATTTTACTGTGAAATCCCTCTACAAGATCATTCATAAATAAATGAAACAGCATAGGGCCCAATACTGCCCCCTGTGGTGCCCACTAGTAACTGTGATCCAATCTGAGTATGTGCCGTAATAACCACCCTCTGTTTTCTATCACTTATCTATTTAGTCTTCATTGAACCTTCCTGTCCTCCATGAACCTGAAGCACTCAAAGTAGGAATTTAACTTGCATTTTATCCATCAAAATTGAGAAAAGAAACACAAGCAAATATATATATATAAAACGGCATAAATAGAGTATAAAAGTATTGATAATCTGGCATGGAGGAGGTCGTAGCTGCCCACAGAAGAGACAGCTCAGCCACATGACGCCTATTAGCTGTTACTCAGATCTTCCTAATGTTGTCCTCCATATTCCTGTGACCAACTCCTGTAGAGGCACGGACCATATTGGAACTTCCTCCCCACAATTTGACCACATTCAATATGCAATATTTTTTGGGGGGATGACAAATACCCAACTAGAGCATTGTGAATGAAGAGGTTACAGTGGTTTATTTATATGAACTAATATTAGTAATGAATTCATCAAGATCAGAGATTATCAGATTTCATATTTCATAATTTACCCCCTCCCCCCCCTAATATCTGCCGGAATTAATGGGATTTTAACAATTTTCTTGTTTTTGTTTGACTCGGCCAATACATGCACTTCAATCAGTCACATACATAATGGTCACAAATAATACACAAACACAAAAAAGGCTGAAAATAATAACACACCTTTATTGTCATAAAATATCATCAACTCCCCAAATATACAAAAGATAAAAATCCTGCCCCACTTCAAACCCCCAAAAACAGACTTCAATGTGTCCTCAGTATAAGAGTAAAGGCCAAATGTTGAGTAAAACATCATACATGCAAAAATATGTCTATAAAAGCAATAGTCACATCTAATGGCAGAACCCAACCAGGAATACGTATGGAGAGGAACACAAGACACCACAAAGTCTTCTGCTCATATGAATATACTTGAAATAGACCGATCCTTTAAGGCCATGGACATTTGTTACTTTACCCTTCATCCCTGGATAAAACTTCCACAATGGAGAACCTCGATAAGATTGCTATGCACATAAAGACATCAACAGTTCTCCTCAGATAAGTCTTCAGATAGCGACATAAGAGCCCGTCATATAGAAAATAATATAAACATCAGAAGATAATGAAGGAAATGTAGTGCTATTATTCTAATCGATAACCCCTATAAAACTCAGGCTCGGCATAGACTGAACCTCACAATGAGCAGACATAAACAAGTTAAGGAAAATGTTATATATTGTCTGGATATAGACAGTGATTAGACCGTCTGGAGATAAATAGATATGTGCCGTAAATGCAAGCTTGAGAAAGGTCCTGTCGGACTGAAACGTTGCACGGGTGATTAAAAAGCTGACATATGTTGGAAGTGCTGTCTCCTCGTCTATTCTATCTAACTGAACGGGCATTGACCAGACATGGACTAGACACTGACCAGACATTGACAAGATACGGACTAGACACTGACCAGACATGGACTAGACACTGACCAGACATTGACAAGATACGGACTAGACACTGACCAGACATGGACTAGACACTGACCAGACATTGACAAGATACGGACTAGACACTGACCAGACATTGACAAGATACGGACTAGACACTGACCAGACATGGACTAGACACTGACGAGACATTGATCAGATATGGACTAGACACTGACGAGACATTGATCAGATATGGACTAGACACTGACCAGACATTGACAAGATATGGACTAGACACTGACCAGACATGAACTAGACATTGACCAGGCATTGATCAGATATGGACTAGATATTGACCAGACTTGGACCAGAAAATACATAGACTAGACACTGACCAGATATCAACTAGTTTAAAGAGGCTCTGTCACCAGATTATAAGTGCCCTGTCTCCTACATGATGTGATCGGCGCTGTAATGTAGAGAACAACAGTGTTTTTTATTTTGAAAAACAATCATTTTTGATCAAGTTATGATTGTTTTTGACCTAGTTTTGACCTAGTTTAGATTTATGCTAATGAGTTTCTCAATGGACAACTGGGCGTGTTTTTACTTTTCACCAACTGGGTGTTGTACAGAGAAGTGTATAAGGCTGACCAATCAGTGACCAATCAGTTACTAATCAGTGACCAATCAGTGACCAATCAGTGACTAATCAGTGTCATACTCTTCTCATTGTTCCAGTCCAGCTTCTTTCACTGCACAATCACACTGTGCTGTGGATCATGCTGGGCTGGAACAATGAGAAGTGCAGGACACTGATTAGTCACTGATTGGACACTGATTAGTCACTGAATGGTCAGCCTCATACACTCCTCTGTACAACACCCAGTTGGTCAAAAGTAAAAACACGCCCAGTTGTCCATTGAGAAACTCATTAGCATAAATCTAAACTAGGTCAAAAACAATCATAACTTGCTCAAAAATGATCGTTTTTCAAAATAAAAACCACTGCTGTTCTCTACATTACAGCGCCGATCACATCATGTAGAAGATAGGCCACTTATAATCTGGTGACAGCTTCTTTATTACTAGGACCACTGTTATCTACATTACAGCACTGATCACATTATGTAGGAGACAGGCCACTTATAATGTGGTGACAGCCTCTTTATTACTAGGACCACTGTTATCTACATTACAGCGCTGATCACATTATGTAGGAGACAGGGCACTTATAATGTGGTGACAGCCTCTTTATTACTAGGACCACTGTTATCTACATTACAGCGCTGATCACATTATGTAGGAGACAGGACACTTATAATGTGGTGACAGCCTCTTCATTACTAGGACCACTGTTATCTACATTACAGCGCCGAACAGATTATGTAGGAGACAGGACACTTATAATGTGGTGACAGCCTCTTTATTACTAGGACCACTGTTATCTACATTACAGCGCCGATCACATTATGTAGGAGACAGGACACTTATAATGTGGTGACAGCCTCTTTATTACTAGGACCACTGCTATCTACATTACAGCACTGATCACATTATGTAGGAGACCGGCACTTATAATCTGGTGACAGCCTCTTTATTACTAGGACCACTGTTATCTACATTACAGCACTGATCACATTATGTAGGAGACAGGGCACTTATAATCTGGTGACAGCCTTTTTATTACTAGGACCACTGTTATCTACATTACAGCGCCGATCACATTATGTAGGAGACAGGGCACTTATAATGTGGTGACAGCCTCTTTATTACTAGGACCACTGTTATCTACATTACAGCGCCGAACACATTATGTAGGAGACAGGACACTTATAATCTGGTGACAGCCTCTTTATTACTAGGACCACTGTTATCTACATTACAGCGCCGATCACATTATGTAGGAGACAGGACACTTATAATGTGGTGACAGCCTCTTCATTACTAGGACCACAGTTATCTACATTACAGCGCCGATCACATTATGTAGGAGACAGGACACTTATAATGTGGTGACAGCCTCTTTATTACTAGGACCACTGTTATCTACATTACAGCACTGATCACATTATGTAGGAGACAGGGCACTTATAATCTGGTGACAGCCTCTTTATTACTAGGACCACTGTTATCTACATTACAGCGCCGATCACATTATGTAGGAGACAGGACACTTATAATGTGGTGACAGCCTTTTTATTACTAGGACCACTGTTATCTACATTACAGCGCTGATCACATTATGTAGGAGACAGGACACTTATAATGTGGTGACAGCCTCTTTAAAGGACTAGCTATTGGCTGCCTCTAACGGTCTATTGAAGCTCATATATGATAATTCTAGGGCTTTACTGTGACTTTTAGAGATTTTCCAGTTTTACCTAATGAACACCAGCCGCAGTCTCCAGTAGGGCACTATGCTGCATGCAACTTAAACTATTTCTCTGAGCTGCACATGTAGCTCAATAATTGACACATTAAAAATTGTCGCTGTGAAGCCAATCAGATGAGAAACGGTTCAAATTCATTATCACGTGTCACACATAAAATATTATATTCAGTAAAAATGGCAGAACCATGATCATGGTCACATGGAGGCAAGATTTCAGGAGGGACTTCTAAAGACTGCATGAGCTCTGGGCTATCTGGACATTTACAAGAAGAGAAACGAATGATGCCAAAATAAGACGATGCCCTTAGAAGTCCCATTAACTCGACAGCAGAACTCTGTGCTGTCACTTGTAGGATCTGGAGGAAGAGTCTTAAAGATCACACCGATCAGTGAACCCAAAAAAGTGACAGAGAGCCCAAGTGTCCCAAATAATCATCCATGGAAGCAATGCCTGAAGCTTGGTCTTCAGAAACATGACCAGACGGTGCTGGAAGGAGACAATGTTGATGGAGCAGAAGATACAGAGTCACGAGGGGAGACACGTGCTGAAGATGAAAGGGATGTAAATGGGACGCATGTTGAACTGGGAATAGAAGTCTTTCCAAATATAAATTGACATCTCTGAAAGAAACTGGAACCTCTCAATGATCATGTTGGAGAATCCGAGAATTAAGAGCACAAAATACCAGGATCTTAGATCGTTTTTTTCCCCTCCATTTTCTTATTGTTAAAACGGCAATTAATATTTAGGAGGTGTTTCCAGAACATGAAATGATCAGATTGAACATCTTTAAGACCATTCGTTGTGTCCTCATGTCAGGAGGTAAATTGTTCCTGTCAGTGATGTAGATCATATTCACACTATGGTCATCTTTGTCTGTCCTTGTCCATGGGCGTCTGCCATGGTTACTGTCCCAGGTGACCTGTGGCTGCTGGGTGGACATGGACCATTTTTATTCATGTTTGCAGTAATTTGCATGGTCGGTTGTACATTTCACCATTGTCCTCTGTGGATCTCTGATTTGCCTTTATAGCAGAACTCTGTGCTGTCACTTGTAGGATCTAGAGGAAGAGTCTTAAAGATCACACCGATCTGTGAACCCGGGAAAGTGTCCCGGCAACCAGCCATGGAAGCAATGCCAAGAGCTTGGTCTTTAGAAACATGACCAGACGGTGCTGGAAGGAGACAATGTCGATGCAGCAGAAGATACAGAGTCACGAGGTGAGGCAAGTGCTGAAGACGATGGAGAGATCGTAAAGGGAATTGATGTCATTGTGACACATGCGATGATTTCATGCTCCTTGACATTTCTTACACTCTTCTGAGGTTTCTGCGCTGTAGCAGTTCATGGCCGTTATCTCTGTGACAAATTTTTCCCACGCCAATAAATGTGTCAGGCTCCACCCATTTCTGTTACTTCCTTTTCACCACATAGACATCAGTTATCAGGTGCACATCGTCATGTCATATCTAATCTCCACCCATAAGATTAAGAAATTGGCAAACGGAAATTCTAACTCTATAATATATATAAAAGTAGAATATTTCCTGTGAATTTCCATGGCGGGGGTAGTGGGGGGGGGGGGGGGTCTTCATTATAGTAACATGTAATGGAAACCCTGAATATTGCTGGGCTAGATCATGATTATCATAGATAGATTGCTGCATATGGTGCTCAGGTAATGACCGAGAATGATGTTTTTATTACAAATACCCAACATGTGAATGAGCTACAGAGTATAGGCTACAAAAAAAATCATAAAAAATCCTGAAAATAACATGAAAGTCACCTGAAGCCATTGATATGAATGGAGAGGGACCGCCCATGTGTGGACACCTCTCCTCAGCACAAGGACGGCTCATCCAAGTCAATTATGGGAAAAGTCACTGAAAGCACGAAACATACAGAAAAGACAAGTCACCTGATACACAAAGAACTCTAAGCAGTAGAGATGTGATGGCCCGCCGGGGCCAAGACTCCACATGTTCCACTCATACAAGGTTACTGGTCACTATGTGCAGAGATGGACTGAATAGACAAGTATATAATGTCCACAGTCCCAAATATAATTCTGCCACCATAAATAGAGACACGCAGATATTTCCCTACCACTTCCCATATCACATTTCTTACTGAACTTCATTAACAAACCAAAGTGTTTAAAGTGTTTCTTAATTTGACGTTTCCTCTTATAAGGACTGCACCTTGTATAGTCCCAAAGGAAAAATGGATAATAAGTACGAGAAAATACCATAATGATGTCGAAGAAAAAGTGTTCAATGACAACATGAACTGGGACCAAGAAAAGCAAATATTGAGTGCCAGCAAAAACATTATCGTTGTGATAGCATTCAGATGACTTTTTATTAGGGAAAAACGAAAGTTTGATGATCTCATCCGGTAGACATGAAAAGCAAGGGAGGACAGAGTCAAGCCCAAGGAGGTCACCACCAAGATGAAGGACAAAGCAGCCCACACGATCACATTGACCCTAAGCGGATGATTCACCTCAAATGTAAGAAGATCGATGCCTCCGGACCGCGTGCTGTTAGAGGGCGAATGCTCAGTCTCTAGAACTCTTGTAAATGGAGAAGAGAGAAGAAAAGACAAAGTAACCGATATCAGAATCAGCCAAAGGACATTCCTGGAGAACTGGGACTTCATGACTTGGAAGAAGCCGCATTGGAAACTGGTGATTTTGACGCAGTAGAAAATACAGAGCCAAGATGTCATCCAATTACTACATAAACAGACAGGCGAGTAAAGGGCATAAAACACGGTAAAAAAGACGGAAGGAAAAATAAATCTGCTCAAAAAATAGTAAACAAAAGTGCCAGTGATGTGGAAGATCTCCAGGAGGGCGTTAGAGAGCCCAAGGGCCATCAAGAGGACATCTGGAAGGTTAACCCGTCCTTCACCCCTCCAGGATCTGCTGGTAAGAGTCATTATAAATAAATTGAGAGTCATCCCAAAACAGGAGACGATGATTGTCAAAATGAAAAATCCAAGGGGACCCAGATCCATCCTGGGCTCAGAAATATTCCCCACACAGAATGTGACCGTCACATGAAGGGCTTAGTCAAGTCTCCGGTCCACCGCATGACGTATACGCTAAATATCCTTCTCCTCAGCTGCTCTGAGTTCTATGCTAATGAGCAGGATTTACATAACCAATTAGAGGAACACGTTCCAACCCTCCATATTTCAATATATACAATTTAAACTCAACTGGAGTTGGACAAACTCTGATGAAAAGTCTCGTTTTAATCATTTTTCCAGTATTGTTCCAGCCGTTTTTTCGGTTTTTTTTCTGCTTTTTGGGCGCATGTTTTTTATTCTTTTAGCATTTTCCACTAGAACATTTTTTTTTAACAATTTTATTCCATTTTTCTTAAATACAAGTAGAATTAAAATGCAATCATATGACATTCATGATATACTTTTCACCCATCGGATCCGACCCCACACGCTGATCCAGACAGGGAAAGAAGAAAAATATAAAGAGAAAGACTAAATCCAAAGTTTCAATTATTTCATTTATCGACCCCTTTGGTAATTGTTTGTCATTTTCTTATATTTAATGATTTTCTTTACCAAAATAAAACCAATAAACGGGATCAGGAACGGATGTCGATGCTCAAATCCTAGAAATCATAAACATGTGAGCAATAAACACGTCCCCATAGAATTTTTCATGTCCCTGGGGCCAGACATTTGTGTCACATCTCCTATAATATATATATATACTGTACAATGTCATATTCTGGAAGAGCTGGAACATTTAACCACAATAAAAACCGAGTGCCAATACCCATGGATTTTTAGGCAACACCAGATAATCTGCAATAAGTCTGCATTTGACCGACAGCTTTTAATAAGTGCCCTTATATCCGTGACAGAGAAAATGTGTGATACCCCATTCAATGCATTTCAGGGAATTTGCATTAAACTTTGACCTGGTTCTAAAACTTTAAATATATTCTTATGGTTTCACTTTCTTTCTTTTAAAATAAACCTTGAATAACTAAATTCAGCCCCGATCACCAAGACGTGTGGATGTGATAATTGCATATTAGGCAACAAACCCCTCGTTCCCCCGGGATGCAGAGTCATTCGTTTCGTGCGCACTCTTCTTCTTCTGACCCATAGTATTCTATTTATTAATATCTTAATCGTTTTTTAAAAATCAGAATCTCTCCAGATTGGACAGGATTTAGGGAAATTGAGGCAAAATATCTATTTTTACTAAGAAAATCTTGTCGGCTCTGGAAAGAGGAAACTTAAGACAGGTATCGAGCTTAATCCCAGTCTCTCCCTGACGGATAAAGTCCCCATGCCCAGAGTTGCATCTGAAATGTCATTATCCAGAGGTCGTAATACCGATTGTTACACAATTTATACTGAAACCTGAAAGTAAACCAAATTTTTCGACAATTTAAATTTTGTAGGGAGCGAGATAAATCAAAACATCCTCTGCAAATAAAGATATTTTATCGTTACTTTCCCTAAATCCAAAATCTTCTATATTAGCGTCCTCCTTAATTATTGCCTAAGTTTCAATAAAAATAGCAAATAATAAAGGTGATGGGGGACACCCTTGTAAGTTCCCCTCAATTCCCTGTTTATACGTATACCAGCATATGGATTATAATATAACCTCTTGACCTATTTCATAATATTTTGACCAATAACAAATTTTTCCAAAACTTTCCATATAAATTCCACTCTGTCCTATCAGATGCCTTCATGGTGTCTAAAGACAGGATAGAGCGGGATCTCCCTTTACCCATTTGCATATTGGCGTATAGCCTTCGAACATTATTGGCCAGCGATATATCTGAGATAAACCTATTTTGATCCTCACCATCAATCCTATGGATCTCTGCCGCCAATCTTTGGGCTAATAAATTTAGATTGAAGTTTAATATCTGTGTTTAATAGAGGGGCAATGGCAATATCTTTCCCTGTCCCATACCTGCTCGCCTTTTTATCATTAAGGGTCTGTTCAGACGCAGCGGCAAAATACGTCTGAAATTACGGAGTTGTTTTCGCCTGAAAACAGCTCCTGATTTTCAGATGTTTTTGCAACTACTCCCGTTTTTTGCTGCGTATTTTATGGACATTATTGGAGCTGTTTTTCAATGGAGTCAATGAAAAACGGCTCCAAAAACATCCCAAAAAGTGTCCTGCATTTCTTTGTCGCGGGCATCTTTTTACGCGCCGTCTTTTGACAGTGACGAGTAAAAATACACCTCGTGGGAACAGAACATCATAAAGCCCATTGAAAGCAATGGGAAGATGTTTGGAGCCGTTTGGAGCCGTTTTTTAGGCGTAATTTGAGGCATAAAATGCCCGAATTACGTCTGAAATCACTGCGTGTGAACATACCCTGAGTGTAATGACATATTCAGACATGAATTCATGTCACGGCACCATTGGCACATTATGTTGATCCCCTATCTGCTCTATGTAATATAACACCGCTATGTTGGCATCTATTTGGATCAATGTAAGTAAATAAGGCACATTAGCCACGGTCCCAAGTCCTCACATCGCCCCCAGTCACGCCCCAACACACGTTTCCACTCCCGGCACGGTGGTCACAGATGAGATGGAGCGGAGCGTTGTGTTTCTGCTCTGACCTCACCTTCCCATAGACAGCGATGATGAAGCAGCTACTGGGAAATCCACATGTGGAAGAGACGAAGGAGTCAAATATCCCGGCGCTGTCCGTGGGGGTCATTTCATGGGGATGTGAAGCTTCTAAAGCTTCTGTAGACGTTCCGTCAGATCCCTCATTCAGATTCTGTCAGTTTTCTGTTGGCATCGTCCCTCCTGCCCTCTACCTGATCTCGCCTTCATTTTAAGCTAAAATTTGATTATTCAGATGAAGAATTCCTACGTAAAGATCATTGATTTACATAGATGGAAATGAGCTTATTATGTTCTTATAATTTCACCTGCTTGGGATTGTCCAATAAAAATGACACAAGATAAACGAAACCGTTATATCGCTAATATCTTCACAGCGGTGAGAAATGAAGACTCTGGTTACAATGCGTTCACTTTTCAATGCCCGGTTCCTAGAAAAGACGCAAAGTGACAATTTGACTTTTGCGGCATTTCACAGCAATTAGTTTGTATTAAAGTGGCCGGTAACTGGTGTCCATCACAGCGCTTGTCTCCTCCAGGTTGTGGCTCTGCAGATGTGACTTTCTGGTTCATAAACAGCCCGAGATTCTTTTTTTCTGATGCCGGCGTCTCTTAAACCCTTAAAAACACGGCCATTTTTTGATTTTCGTTTTTTACTCCCCGCATTCCAAAAGCCATAACTTTTTTATTTTTCCGGCAATAGAGCGGTGCGAGGGCTTATTTTTTGCGAGAGGAGCTGTATTTCCTATTGGTAGCATTTAAAGTACCATATAATGTACCGGGAAATAGAAAAAAAAATCTTTGCGGGCTGAAATTGGAAAAAACTGAGATTCCCCCATTGTTTTTTTACGGCCTTCACCGTGGTAAAAACGACAACTCTGTGGCTCAATACGATTACGGTGATACCAAATTTATATTGTTTTTTTATATATTTTACTACTTAAAAAAAATCATTGGTTTAAAAAAAAATTGTTTTGTTTCACCACAATCTGAGAGCCAGAACTTCTGTATTTTTCCGTGGATTGGGCGGTGGGCGCACTTATTTTTGGTGGAACGAGCTGTAGCTTTTATTGGTATCATACAAATCTTTGCTCACTTTTTATTCCATTTTTTGGAGAGCTAAGATGACCAAAAAACAGCAAGTTTGGCGGTTTAAATTTTTTATTCTTTTACGACATTCATTGTGTAAATAACATTATATTGTAATAGTTCAGACTTTTATGGATTTTGATTACTTTTTTTATTTTTTACATTACTTTAGAGGAAAATTGCTAAAAGTTTTTTTTTTTTACTTTTTTTTTTTTTTCTCTACTAAAAACTTTATTTCACTTTTTTTTGTACACATGCTATTAGTCCCTAGTAAAAAAAAAGTGAAATAAAGTTTTTAGTAGAGAAATAGTTCAAAATGGTGGCCACCATTTTACAGATTAGAAGAAGACACGAAGACAGAGAAGAATGATCACATGACCTCGCTTTCAGCAGCCTGGTGGGCTTCCCCATAATTCCTTGTAGGCAGCCCTCCTTCTAGCACAGCCAATCATGAGGGGTACAGGTGTAAGTCACAGATGACCGCCATTTGAGTCACAACCACTTTAGACAGACCAACCTGGAGTGAGACTGCTTTGTGGGGATACAGAGAGGAGAGAGAGGACGTCAGACAGAGAGTGAGAGATAGTAACACACAGAATACAGAGAGGAGAGAGAGAGGATGTCAGACAGAGAGTGAGAGGTAGTAACACACAGAATACAGAGAGGAGAGAGAGAGGACGTCCGACAGAGAGTGAGAGGTAGTAACACACAGAATACAGAGAGGAGAGAGAGAGGACGTCAGACAGAGAGTGAGAGGTAGTAACACACAGAATACAGAGAGGAGAGAGAGAGGATGTCAGACAGAGAGTGAGAGGTAGTAACACACAGAATACAGAGAGGAGAGAGAAAGGATCTCAGACAGAGAGTGAGAGGTAGTAACACACAGAATACAGAGAGGAGAGAGAGAGGATGTCAGACAGAGAGTGAGAGGTAGTAACACACTGAATACAGAGAGGAGAGAGGGAGGATGTCAGACAGAGAGTGAGACATAGTAGAATACAGATAGATAGTGGATTGGTGTCAGTGAGTGTGTTTCACAGTGAGGAGAAGAGAATAGATAGTTAGATTTACAATAATGTGATATAGAGATAGATTTTAGAGAGAGATAAGAGCCAATATTAATCCTGGTGCTGATAGCGTGCTGCTGAATGCTTATACAGAATCTCTCTCATCCACTAACAATATTGGACCTGGTGAATTTATTTTCCCACCTGTAAAATGCATTATTCATATATCAATATGAGCAACATGAAAAATCTGGCCAAAAAAAGTCAAGGATTTCAGAAGAAATGGTCTTTGATGACACTTAAGAATCTGGCAGCAAAGGAGCTTTCCGATCATCACTTAGGCCCCATGCACACGACCGTGCCCGCAATCACGGCCCGAGATTGCGGGCACGGGCGGCCGCTGACTGACAGCCGCATTTTCGGGCCGTGCTCCCATACAAAGTATGGGAGCACGGCCCGCAAAATGCGAAAGAACGGACATGTTCCATAATTCCCGGAACATTTCCACGGCACTGACACCCTTCCGTAGTGCTACGGAAAGGTGTCAGCGTTCAATGAAAGTGAATGGCTCAGTTTTTGCGGACCGCAATTGCGGTCCGCAAAAACGGAGGTTTTTTGCTGTCGTGTGCATGGGGCCTTACTATTTCTTTCCAAAGTTCTTTAAAAGGTTTAAAAAAGTCTGCTTTAGCTTGGCATTTCCCGCAATAAATATAATAGACTGTAGAGTGGGGAAAGAAACAATCAGTAAAAAACACACCCAGTATAAGGGATCCAACATCGAGAGGAACCCTAGGCCAATTTCGACTACATAAAATATGAGATATAGAATAAGGAGGGACATCATTGTCCTGGCAGCACCCTGGTGGGCCTTCAAGCTTGGACCACGATCCTCCATGTTCTGTTTCATATGATGAGCATGTGTACAAAGTGACACAATGATACGGCCAGTTGCGGCGATCACAAATATGAAAGGTACACAGCAGTTAATTAAAAGAGAAAAAAGGTTGTAAGTCACATTCATTTTATACCCAATAAATGTTAATGTCCTATTGGTCTCAAACGCGTTGGTGGAATTTAAAGCAAACACCTTTGTGATGCTCCATATCATTGGGAGACTGGAGACAATGGAGAAAACTTGAGATAAAAGTATCAGCCATGGAACCACCGTGGTGATGTTCGTCTTCATCCACGCCATACATCCATGTTTAAAGCTGATAATTTTCAGACAGAAGAATAAACACAGCGAGGCAGAAAGCCAAGAACTGGAGAAGATACTGTAGGACATGATCATGTACAAGGTATAAAATATATAATCCACCATGAGAATGCTAGAAAACAAAATGGTGCACACGATGATGGCAGCATTTATACAAGAGAAGGACAAATTCGAGAGAGCCAAGGAAACCATCAACTTGTCACTAGAGTTCAAGCTTTGCCCTCGGAGCCAGTCACGGAAATTGACAACCACAATGAAGACATTGGTCAACACCCCAGTGAAGACTTCAATCACAAGGATGATAAGGAAGGACTCCACAAATGATGGAATGTAGAAGTTGTCCAAACCCATCTTATTGGAAATATCGACGAAAGTATAAATTCCCAGACTGCACAGTCAGAGTTTCAGCATGCTTCTGATCTTCCACGGGATCTCTGCCTCATTGTCCATCATTTATAGACTATTGACCTTCTCCATAATCTACCCCATGACATCAGTGATAATTCTTTCATCCCCAGATTAAGATAAATGCAAATATTACAAAGATTTCCTTACTGTCCATATGATCTGCATTGACGTTCACAGAGCTTTAGTTTTTTCATGGTAACTCCTGCAGAGAACTTGTGTTAAGCGGTGGATTATCAGTGGTGTCCGGCAGGGTCGTCAGTTGGCAGGTGCGTAAAGACTGACAGAAACGTGACCAGGGTGACGTGCACCTGCTCCAGGGACAGTATCTGGACAATTTTAACAATTTTATATTTTATGGGAGCAGATCTTATACTATAATTAAGAGCCTTATACGTAAAACATGTAAGCGCTGTCTTCTACTACGTCGTCTTCATGGGATGAGCTGATAAAGATGTTTCCATTTGAAGTTCTCGCAATATCGATGAATCTGGTGGATCAATTCCTTCATCACTTCAGAATTTTTACACTAGAGGTTTTGGATAGGCAAAAATTATCTCCTGACTGTCGGCGTCTTTTCATGACACGAACAAGCGTGACAGACGTCAACCAAAGGGAAATATGTTATAATGTAAATCTTCATTCTAAATGTTTAGTAGCATCGACGTCACATTTTGTACATAATCTGAGATGTGCCTCATTTATCACTCCTGTCATTATTGTTACCCCCTGGTTCCTCTAGGAGAATCTGAAGAAGCGATTTCATCAGTGAAGGAGGCAATAACCCCCATTATCACCATAATTACAATAATACGCTCCTCATCGCTTTCTCTACCGCGTCACATTTTGCTTCAATGCAAATTATGTAAATGCTGATTTACAAACGGTGAGAAAACAAATCTGTCTTCTAATCTCCTGTCACAGTCGGGTCAGGCACATCATTCCGGATAAAGTGATTTTTAACCCGGTCAGGGAGTAGTCATAGTCAACATCATGACAAAATGCTTCCAAGATTACTCAAGGCCTTTATACCTTCAAAAGCCTGAAAACTGTGATAACTTCATGGACGATGAAGATCATTTCTTAGAAGCAATCACCTCTTCATTCACACTATATATTTTGCCGCAGAGGTTTTTTTTAAAGGTTTTCTTATTTTCTACTGAATGGATTCAATCTGCTTTTGGCCCCAATTACTTGACTCTCACAAGGAGGTGTAATATAGAAGTCAGGAGGAAGACTAAATCAGCTTTTTATCAAGACCCATATGTAATTCATTCCAGTGTCTAGTAGGCTTAGAGCATCCACTTGGATGAGGACGGTCTGGTACCTATCACTACTGATCTTAATGCCCCCAAATTTCATGTGTTCTTCGTTATCACCCTTAAAGGTTGTCCACTACCGGATAGCTGATGACCTTTCCACTGGATAGGTCATCAGTACATGACATGTGGGGATCCAGCACCCGAACCCCGCATTTTTAATGCCGGAAGCAGTTGGCTCCAGCAACAGAATAGCCGCTGATCTGCAGTACTGTAGTATTCAAATGAATAGGAGCAGAGCTGCAGTTCTGCAGCACGGCCGCTATGCTTTGTATGGAGCCAACTGCTTCCAGCTCCGTACATAATGGGCAATAACATCTGGTGCCCACAGGCCACCAGAACAGCTGATCGGAGCAGGATTCAGGTGATGGACACGCACAGATGATATACTGAGTTATACTTAGTTGTCCGGTAGTGAAAAACTAATACAAAAAGTGATGAAATGATGTGAGAAAACTTTAAATGAAAGTGCAACGGTCATTCTATAATTCTGCAATACATGTTAATAGATTAAACAAAACATCACAATATGTACATCACACTATACACATCCTAACTCTCCCTAACCTTACCCATCCTACCTAACCTCCACCACCTTAGCCAGCATCTCGCGTCATGTCCTCTCATAGTCCAGATGTTGGCCCCCTCCACTGCACTCAACACCCAAGCCCAGCCCCCCACCAGCCACACCCCCACACTCCTCCCAACCTATCTATTAACCCCCTTAAGTCTTTCCCTACTCTAACAACAATTTTTTACAATACACATCACCAACTTGTCCAAATACAAACCAAAATACACACCATTCCCGAAAGCACCAAGTTTGGCCATTAGGTAAACCTTTTCCCTGCCATTTCAATTATAAACAAAACATATAAAGCTTCTTGTGCTTATCTAGCCCACCACCAGATAGAGAGAGAGGGGAAAAGCCCCCCAGCAACCCCCCAGAGGCCAAAGTCCCACGTCCACTGCTACACCCTCCCTATCACTTGCCCTATCTCCTTACCCTAATCCTAGCCCTAATCCTGACCCTACTGAAAACTGGCTCTATGATGACCCTCACCTTTTCTATATTTCTAGCCCTATCACTAATTTTTTGGTGCCTCAGTGGAATGCAAACCCCCACCTCCAGTTGAGCACTGGTGACGACCCACCCCTTCCCCTCATGGAGGTCGATACATTAAGGCACCCAAGAGGAAAAGCCCCTCCAAAGGTGAGAGGTTTTGGATGCTCCCAATCTGTCGACCTCAAAGAATGCACCTTCACCAGGTCACCCATGATATTGCTAACAACCTCATCCACTAGGAGGATTTTCTTCTGGGTAGAAACTAGACATCGTGAATTCCACATAAAGTGCCTGACCACTATACTGACTAGAAACAAGGTGCAATGGTCCCTACCACCGAGGTCTCCGAACACTCCATAGGCCCACCCAGCATAGGAGAGGCTGCTTAGGCCTGGCCAACCAATGGAGGCTCCCACCCTTTTGTATACCTCTGTGTTGAAGGGGCAATGAAGCAGGAATTGCTCCATGATTTCCAGCACTCCGCCGCACTCCTCCCGGGGGCAATCCCGATCATCAGAGCTTCTGCACTTTAGATTGCCCCTCACATACAGTCTCCCATGGAAGCAACGCCAAGCCAGATCCCAAAACTTCTGGGGAATCCTCAGTGAATTTAAAAGTTTTAATCCCACCCTGAGTTAACTACTTGGGATGTCTTTGAGCGCCAGGGGCTTCTGGAAGTGGGTCATCAGAACCCTTCGGTCAAGAAATTTTCTCCCACACTCCCAGATAATCTTCAACACCAGGGTGGCATAAGCCGGAAGATGTTCATGGGGTGTGCACAGGCCTTTCACTAGTCCTCCTCTCTCCCATTCCTGGAAGAAAGGCCAAAACCACCATTATTGATACCACCATATAAGACATTGGAGGCTGAAACCCAGATTAATGTTATAAGGGGTTTTCCCACAATCAATATTTATTACCTATCCACAGGATAGGTGATACATATCTGATTGGTGGGGGTTTGTCCACTGGGACCCCCACCAATCCCGAGAATAGACTTACCTTGCCATCCCTGTGAGCACCATATGAATATAGCGATACTGCACATGTTTGGCCACCGCTTTATTTATATGTAAGGTGCTATCGTAAATAGTGCTCGGCAGCCCCATAAAAATGTATAGAGCTGTGGCCAAGCATGCACAGTACCACTCTATTCATATGGTGCTCACAGGGACGGCAAGGAAAACCTGTTCTCGGGATCAGGGGGGTCCTAGCAGTCAGACCTCTACAGATCAGATTTTTATTACCTATCCAGAACGGCCAGACCCATTTCGCAGGCACAGGGGGAGGCCGAATGACCGGGGCAATAGGAAGGGGAGGAGAAAACGAGGCTGAGGTCAGATGGCACTCTTGTTTGAGCGCCAGTCTGTGAGTAAGGAGTGTTCGAAGCAGTTGTGTGGCTGCTCACTCCTGCGACCGGCCTCTCCCGCTACCCCCGCGTGTAAGACATTTCCCCCGGCATGGCTGATATTAATCAGCTGCTAGAGCACATTCGTTCTATTGCCGGCGAGCGGGGTTCAGATTGGCTCAGGGCCCAGCTTGCCGGTCTGGTAGGCGTCATGACTGGGCCTAGTTCATCTGCGCCTTCAGCAGAGAGGCGGTTGACGGGGAGACAGCTGGGGGATCGTAGGACCACGATCCCTAAACTGTGCATCCGCGGCAGTCTGGGTGGACGCGACCGCCAGTGAGGCTGAGTCCTAATGCCGCTCCCAGGGTCCGGCGCAAGGTAAGGAGCCCCTCTAGGGACCGTGTAGGCCGGGGTCCTGGGCCCTCTCCTACAGGCCACATGCCCCAGTATAGCAGGAATCACACATCCCGGCCGGCTGGATCCAGCGGAGGCATGGGGTTCGCTCCCCTTGAGGCAGTGGACACTCCCTGGCATAGTTTTACCTGGATCTGTGGTGGGCTGGCCTGGTGATGTTCCGGACGGGCAGCCTGTCTGTTTATGTGATGGTGGTTCCAGGATTTCCCGCTGGGTACAGTCGGTGGTCATGCGGGGAAACGGTGGTGGGCGACTTCCGTTCCAGCTCGGTTGGAGGGTGGCGGGAGCTACCCACCAGGTAAGACTTCTGGATTTGTGATGAAAGATCTGGTAGACTCGGGAGAAGATGATGAGACCCATGATGGTCAACTGGATGATCCAGTTCTGCCGGCTGGTGGGATCACAGCTCCTGC
Source organism: Rhinoderma darwinii (assembly GCF_050947455.1). NCBI lineage: Eukaryota > Metazoa > Chordata > Amphibia > Anura > Rhinodermatidae > Rhinoderma > Rhinoderma darwinii. The sequence goes on along the minus strand of NC_134692.1, from coordinate 147,009,842 downwards.
ACAGCCTTGTCTTTTCCTTACTTTATTCCTGCGATATTTAGGACTCCGGGCTTGGAGGTGGAGTCCCTGGGTGGGGCAGTTATGCAGTCTGGGGTTAGTAGTGTGGGGTATGACGACAGTGAAAGTGTTCACGAGCTATTGGGCAGTGTGCGGGAGTTGCTGACGCTCTATGAGTAAGTAGGTTTAGCAGATGGGCCGTCTTCGGTTACAGCATGGGCAGGATCTTTAGGGCTGGCTTTGCCATCCGGGGGGGAGCAGTCATGGTTTGTGAGACTGGAGTGGCTCTGTCTGTCCAGAGGGATAAAGACGCGGAGGTTGACTGGGGGATCGATTGAAGTCTGAGGTAAAAGAAAAGATCTGGAGGAACGAATAAGTTGAGATCTTTTCTCTTCTCCCCTTAGAAAAATTTTATTTGGATAAGCCTAAATGGGTGCAGAGTAAAAAGGAGGAGAAGAGAGGGTACCATTTTCCCTAAGTGGTTGCAAGTGTTGGCCATCTTGGCGAGTGTTATTGAAGAAAAAGCGCCTGACAATTGTTTGGGCCTTTTTTACTATATGGATGCCATAGCGGAGGCTTACAGGGTCTATGGGGTTATGACTTGGCTCAGGTACGATGAGCAATTTAGACAGTGTAAGGCGGTTCACCTGAGTATTCGGTGGGACCAGAAGGATATAGGTTTATGACTGAGGGTATTGGCCCTGGTGCATTTTGGCAGGAAGTCCTTTCCAGGGGGTGTCGGGGGGTACCAGCATGGGGCGGGGTACAGCTTGGAGGGAGTACGGGCGTTAAATCAGGTTTGTGTTGGCAGTGTAATGAAGGGCATTGTAAGTTTGGAGCGGGGTGTAAGTTCCATTCCTATTCCATTTATGGAGGTAAATCACACGGCTCATCTCAATGTTTTAAAAAGGGTAAGGGAAAAGGGGACAGCTCAAGGGGCCAAGGGGTTGACTCCGGTGAAGCTGGAAGAGATGCTACCCTATCTAAATAGGTTCCCTGATAGGACTAAGGCATTATTGTTGGAGTCAGGATTTTGGGTCAGTTTCCGTATTCCATCCCCACCACATACTGTTCCTTTTTCCCTACGTAACTTAAAGTTCGTCCACAATTACCCGTCAGTGGTGGTTGACAAGCTAGGGAAGTGGGTCTTGGTAGGGTGGCCTGCCCGTTCATTTCCCCCCCTTTGCCCGACCTGGTGGTTTCCCCCCTTGGCGTAGTTCCCAAAAAAGAGCCAAATAAATTTAGTCTTGTCCATCACTTGTCACATCCAAAAGGGGCATCGGTGAATGATAGGATTGATCGGATGCTTTGTTCGGTGGATTACACTTCCTTTGAAGCGGCGGTTGACTGGGTACGCTGTTATGCGAAGGGTGCGCCCATGGTGAAAACTGACGTGGAATCGGCGTTTTGCTTACTTCCAGTGCATCCTGAGAGTATAAGGCTGTTGGGTTGTTATTTTGTTATTGGGACGGGGCAAACTTTGCAGATAGATGCCTTCCGATGGGCTGCTCAATTTCATGTGCCTACTTTGAAGCCTTTAGTTCATTCCAGGAATGGGTGATAAGTGAGATGGCTGGTGTTGCCTCGCTCATTCATTATTTGGACGACTTCCTTTGCGTTGGTGCGACAGGGTCTCCGGTTTCAGCTAACATTTTATCAATGGTAGAATGGATGGCTAGACGATTCGGTCGGCTTCTACAGGAGAAGTTGGAGGATTTCAAGGTGTTGGTGGGCAAGATGTGCCATTTGTGGAAGGTTACGTTGCATGATCTGCGATCTCTCCAGAAGAAGCTCGGATTATGCCCATGTGAAGGTTTTTTTTGTAGGCGTTTAGTGAGATCGACGGAAGAAGTACTGGCTGCTCATCATTTTTTCTGCTTGCCACAAGAACACCGCGATGATTTGGCAGTGTGGTCTGCATTTCTTTGGCAATACAACGGTCGGTCGCTCATCATGGCTCCAGTCGTGGATAATTTTGACTGGAATTTATTCACGAATGCGTCACGGAGTGTGGGTTTTGGGGCCTATTGCGAGGGCCAGTGGTGTGCGGGTCAGTGGCCTCAGGCCTGAGTGTAGGAAGGTTTGGTGTGTAACCTTGCGGTACTAGAACTGTTTCCAATCGTAGTGGCAGTGACAATATGGGGGGAACAGTTTAGGGATAAGAAGATGCGTTTTCATTGCAGCAACATGGGGGTGGTGATGGCAACTAATAACGTATTGGCATCATCTCCTCCTGTTGTCCATTTGTTGCACCATCTAGTCCTACTATGCTTGTTGCTAAATGCTTGGGTTGCTGCTTTTCACTTCCCAGGGGTCAAAAACTCAATTGCTGATTCACTTTCTTGCTTGCAGTGGGATTGGTTCTGGCTGTTGGCCTCAGAACCGGAAGCTACAGGTCTCGTCTGTCCTCCTGACTTGTGGAATCTGGTCTATGAAGTGTGAATCAGCTGATCCGTTCTTCTTTAGCTCCGGGGACATGGATTGCTTACGAGGCAGCGTGGCGTGAATGGGTGGAATAGTTGAGTGTTTTGGACGGGGTGGATACGGATGGTGACATGTGTCGGCCGCGGGTGGCTCGGTCATGAAAGTTAATCATTTTGTGGCGGCCCTGGCTTTAGGTTGTAAATTACGAGGCCTGCTGGACGTCACAAAGGATTTTCTGGTTGGCCAGGCTCTCAGGGGGTAACAGAAGGGGCTGGTGTTGCCGGATAAGCGTCGCCCTGTGCTGTTTGCTTTATTGGAGCAGTTGGGTTTGGTAGTGGATTTTGTTTGTACTTCATGTTACGAGGCAGTTTTGTTTCAACTGGCCTTTTCATGTTTTTTTTTGGGCGCGCTTAGGATTGGGGAGTTAGTGTCCCACAGTGGATCGAGGGCAGGTGGTTTGATGGCTGAGGATGTGGTGTTGCTGTTTGAAAGAGTGGAATTCTGGATTCGGTGCTCCAAGACGGATCAGGTGGGGAGTGGTAGACGGGTGGTGTTGGGGGCGGTCCATGGTGCATTGATGTGTCCCATTCGCTCCCTTAGGACCTACCGTAGTGATAACAAAATTGTCTCTGGTATCCTATTGCGGCATGTCGATGGGGCGTTTTTGTCTCGTTATCAATTTACAGTTGTTTTTCGTAAATATTTAGATTATGTCGGACTCGACGATAAGGCTTTTGCTCCACATTCTTTCAGGATAGGACCCGTCATGGAGGCGGCCAGGTGGGGCTAGGGCCTTATGCAGTACGCCGCATTGGGAGGTGGGAATTGCAGCGTTTCCGTTCTTATGTTCGCCCCATCTCCTGCTCTAACTATGGGGTGTGAAATACCTTTTTTGTATGTGCTTTGCTACAACTTAGTGTTAGTTATTGTTTTTCACTGGGGAGATATGTTTTCTAATAATTCCGTTTTTTTTCATTCAGATTCTTCCCCTTATTTGGATATTTGGACACTCCTCTGTCCACTGGGGGGCTGTGCATGCTGATGTTCACCCGGATGGAAGGCGACTCGGTTTTCCAAGATCAGCGGCTATGTTGCACTGGCTTTGTTTCCGAGGCATGGTGTGGGGGAGGGTCTTTTCTGATTTTCACCGTTATGTGGTGTTAGACAGGGCACTGGATGTCCTTGTTTTGCATGTTGGGGGGAATGACCTTGGTGTCAGGCCTTTCTGCGAGCTGATCAGTGACATCCGGTTTGATTTACTTAGGCCTCATGCACACGAATGTAAAAACGACCATAATTACGGGCCCATAGACTTCTATTGGCCACGGGTACCTTCCTGTATGCTTAAGGGAAGGTGCCCGTGCCGTTGAAAAATATGGAACATGTCCTATTTCAGGCCATAATAACGGCATGGGCAGGCCCATAGAAATCTATGGGATTCCCGTAATTATGGGTGGCTACGTGTGTGCACGCGTAATTACGGGATTGTTGCTAGGCGACGACGTCAGGGGATAGTCACTGTCCAGGGTGCTGAAAGAGTTAACTGATCGGCAGTAACTCTTTCAGCACCTGGGACAGTGACAACCGCTGGAGTTAATAGTATTAAAAGTTAACTTACCCAGAACTCCCTGCTTCTTCCTCCAGTCCGGCCTCCCGGGATGATGTTTCATCCCATGTGACGGCTGCAGCCAATCACAGGCCAATCACAGGCTGCAGCGGTCACATGGACTGCCGCGTCATCCAGGGAGGTCAGACTGGATATCAAAAGAGGGACGCGTCACCAAGGCAACGGTACGTATGAACTTCTTTTACTTTCAATCGCTGCGGAAACTCTGCCCGAAAGGGCTGCCCCTCTCTTTCCAGCACTGATAGAGAGAAGGGGCTGCCGATTAGTGCAGAGAAAACGGGTCCGTAAATACGGGTGGAATACTGGCGACACCCGACCCGTATTTACTGGCATTGGTGGAATACGGGTTGAATATGTGTGACAAAGGACCCGTATTTACGCCAGTATTTACGTGAGGAAAAAAATAAGTTAGTGTACATGAGGCCTACGTCTGTGGTCGCTTTTTCTGTGATTGTGGTGTGGTCGGAAATTGTTCCTCGTTGGACGTGGAGGGCTGTTGGGTCTGTTGTTGGGATTAATAGGACTCGGGTGAAGGTGAATCAGGCTGTGTCATTGTGGGTTTGCGTGAAATGTTTATGTGTTCTCTAATGAAATTTGTATTTCTTGGTCATTATTATTGACTTGTTGTTGTTTATCAGTAAAATGACTGCTGTGGCCAATTCATTCATTAACTTTAAGTCTCCGCGTCTTGAAGGGATGGGGAGATTAAACAGGGAAAATGGGATTGGTTTAGAATTGTTACAGTGGTAAGAAATTGGTGCCACAGAACTGAACTCTATAATCCGTGGTCACGTGGACAGCTGATAAATAATGATTATGGGAAATCCCCTTTAACCTTCATTATCTTAACTGGGTGAAATATAATTCTGCATTTGGACGTGAACTGCAGATCAGCAAAACTTCCACAGGTCACTCTTCTCAGTCCATAATCGTTGTTGTTGTAACATGATCCTTATCTTATGCTCTTCATCTTATCACAATGGATGGAACAAAGTGTCAACCAAAGTCACCGCTGTGGTCGTCCAGTGAGCGATACTTGGACTTCTCGAGGAATTGACGCCTCTGCCAGATTCTATTCCATTCCTATTATGTCTAAAAGTCAACAGACGCAGGGTCGTAGCCCGTCGGTGATGTCTAGTAACCTCAATGTGAGAATTCTGGCCGGTGAGGGCTACAGCAGAACGACACTAGAACTGGAACTCATCTAATGTGAACTAGTCCCCAGATTCTCATGACTGGATTATATTTACTCCTCCCAGACAACAGACATTATAGAGTATATAAGAGAAACAGTCAAAACACATTGAACCGAGACAAAAGTTAGACCAAAATGTGGAAAATAATCTTTACTAATGTATCTTACTTTATTTTACACTTTTATGTCACTATTTGCCTGACATTTAGGATAGATTGTTGCGCCACCTGCGGCCTTTGGCTGCTTACCCTGTGGCCCCTATGTTATCTGTGCGGTGTACAGTATACAGCTGTGTGTTCAGTCTCTGCTGTCCGGCGTACATACTGCCCTGTGACGCTCATACACGGCCATTCATATCTCAGAGCAATGTATGTGCACGAGGCAGCAGATCATGTGGTAATAAAAGTATGAAATGTAATAATGCCGACATATTCCTTATAACGTAGAGTACGCGCTGTCCGCAGGGGCCAGTTATTTCCATTATTATACTTTACACCTCCTTACACTTACTGTCAGCTCTTTCCATGCACACTTCAGCTTTTGGTTACCAAGGACAATAAGTCCGGACTGAACCGGTGTGAAAGAGAACATGATGATAAGGGACACCCAAAATCCTAGGCTCTTCTCAACAAAAACAGGCAAATAAAAGAGCAACATCACTGCATAGAACATAGTAAAAAGGATCAATAACCGCAACATCCTGGAGATGGCACTTTTGTAGGTCCCTAGCCCCACGTTGCCTGAAGGTCCCATGTTCTTCTCCATCTTGTGTCTGTGCTGCTTAAGAACCACGGCTGTAGTTATAGTGGAGACCACAACAGTGAGTAAAGGCACAAAAGTCACAACTATGACGATATATATGAATCTGCACCTGTGGTCACTGTCCAGCATTGCCCCATATGAGGAGACTGAAGCGTTACTTGATGTTGGTTGGGGGACAATCAGAAAAAAAACAGTAAAAAACCCCAGAAAGGACACAATTTCTGCCACCAATATTACCCAGGAAACAACGGAGCTGATATTTGCCTTCACCCAAACAAAACACCTGGACTTAACATTGACAATCTTGATGAAGTAGAAGAAGCTGAGACTGGCACTAAGCCAGGAGCACGAGCTAATGCCGTACATGATGAACGAGTACAATATGTATTTAGCAGAGGTTGTTTTTGGGGTCAAGAACAAACCACTGAAGACGCTGGCAGATGTGATGATGGAATAACAGACATTCGAAATGCCCAAAGCAATCCGGATCTTATTTCCAGTCCTCATGTTTTTCTTCTTATGGAAATCTAGAAGAATGATAATTATGACATAGACGCTGCCCAGAACACCAGCACTTGTCTCAAGTATTAATACTGGGATACACACAAGAGTCATCAGTCCACTGGGGTCCATGCCCTGGAGAAGATGCGTCTCTTCTGGTCTTCAGACCTTCCACGTCACTCTTTTGTTGGATAGAATTTGTGTTTTGTTTTTCTTTTCCGCTTCCTATAAATCTATTAGAATGAATGTTGTCTGGTAGAGAGCCTCATGTCAGGTGTGTGCCGCACAGCCCCTCAGTGGACGATTAGAGACGTTGTCACTTCTCCATCCAACTGCACAAAGAATTATTGCTCTTTCTAAGCAGTAAGACCTTGGTTATATGGAAAGTCCGGATATATTGAATTACTTTAGAATTTGCATGACTAGTAAGTAATGAGCCGGGATCTCGTTACCAGTATTTTAGAAGATCGGACCCCCCTGTTAATTTTCTAGTCTTATCTTATCAGTACAATTTAGAGAATTTACCAAAATTTGTTTTGGGTCTGACTCGATTCAGTCCGAATAGATTTTCCACAAATGGCAACTCCCCTGATTGCCTTAAAAAGCTGTGACGTCTTCTCTGGTGACTTCTAGGACTGTAGCCAAAGTCTTTCAAGATCGTTAACGCCAAGAAGCATTAGTAATGTCAAAGGGACAGCAACATATATAGGTAAATTGTTGGTAGCCAGATGATAGAGGGAGAGATAACTCCAGTGCATTTAGGGTAGGCAACTGCACGGCATGATGGGAAAGCCCAGCCGAGGTCTAAAACTTTTTTAATCTGCAAAGTGGTGGGAAGCACTCACCATCGGCCACAATTTTGCCAGGAAATGTGCGCCGCAAACCCCAAAACTTTTTGTAAATTTGGACTGAATTTAATTTGTGTAGAATGAATTTGTTCATCTCTACTAATTAGCCAAAAATACAAAGGGCTCCAATAATCAATGTATCTGTGCGGTTTTTACGCATTTTACGCCAAAATAGTGTGTAATCTGCTCTATGATATATTTATTAACCATTTGCGCCCAAATTTGGAGAAATTTGCGCCATGCCCGTCAGTTTGTAAAAGTTGAGTGACGAGTGGGCGTGGCTTACTTTTCAGCCAGGATTGAGAGACATTTATGAAATGCCAACAGAACGTAGAAAAAGTGGAACAACGGCAGCCAGTGTTAAAGAGGACCTGCCGCCTCTCCTGACATGTCTGCTCTTCTAAATATTTGTACTATAGACGAAATAACAATTCTGGATAGATTTTCCTTGGAACGCTGCATTGTGATGTTCTTCTGTTATTCCTCCTAGAAATGTATGAAGAAATTGACAGCAGGGTGTTACCATTCCTCTTGTCACAGGGGCGTGTCCCTACCGTCTCATTCTGTCAGCACTGATTGGACATTGTCAGACTGTGTAGGGACACACCCCCAACTGGTAACACCCAATTGTAAATTGATTTATGAATTTCTATGAGGAATGACAGAGGAACAACACAATGTAGGGTTCTAAGAAAAGATGCTTCAGAATTGTTATTTCATGGGGGATACAATTATTTACTACAACAGACATGTCAGGAAAGAGGACAGATACTCTTTAGGCCTTATTCACACGGCCCTATATAATTTAATGTGGCCGTTCACACGGCCGTTGTTTCAACGGAGTGTGTGAAGGGTCCGTGAGAAAATTGGAAATGCCCTATTTTTCACACTTCACGCATCCCTCCATAGACTCTAATCTATGGGGGCTGTGTGATATCGCATCTCGCAGTGCAGAGCACGGATGCACCTCGGACATGAAAAATGGCCGTTTTTCACGTCCGAGATGCACAACGCCCGTGTGAATCTAGCCTTAATGGCAGTGATATATGTTGTGACCAATTTATCAAAGAGGGCAGATAGCGTCATAAATTTGTAACATTATGTCCATAAAGTAGTCTAGCTGTGACTTAGACATTGGCTGAAATTACGCAATTTCTTATAAATATCAGCCAAAGTGTCTAAAATTGTATAATATGAAATAGTAATGATTAAATAATCTATAATGGGGTTCTTCGGACAATCTGTACTTGTTAGAGGACTTCCTTGACAATAAGTTGATCACACAGAGTCCTCCTGCTGGGACCCCCAGCGATCACCTCTAATGTGTGGAGAAACCTGGCAGGAACTGTTCAGTTTTGCTGCAGTGCCACCACAGGGGATATGAAGCATTACATAGTGTCCATTCATATCAATGCATTGTGTGTAACACAAGACAGGACAGGTCCTCCAGAGACGCTCTATGTAACCGCTCTCCACTCCGACCAAGAGATGAGGATCCAGAACAGAAGACCGCTTCTAGACTATTCTACAGAGAGGCTCGTGGTACAAGTAGGAAAGGCTGAGGATCGATCCCCGACCTCAGAGATTGGATCTTGGTGATATATTTAGGGCTGGGGATGGAACCAGCAGAGGACTTCTTTATCAAGATAATCTGCCACGCGATACAAGGGACAGGGACATATAATGTATAGAAAGTCCTTTGAGGCAGGGACAGGGCCATATTGTTCTATTGGATGTGTTAGTTGCTGGACGTGAGCTCCGCACTTTGGTCATGATATTTGTATGTTTCTTGAGTTTCTTAGTTAGGTGGACTGGTGATCTGGTTGGTGGTTGATCTTTGATAAACTCAGAACTACAGATTTTCAGCCGCAGGATTCCCATTCATGACATACAGTATTGGTATTTCCCTATTAAGTACAAGGTCCAGCGGCTGGAAGAGTTCATTAGATGCTGTACATAGATGGTGATCTGGACTGAGGTCATAACCTGATCATTTCTCACCTCATCTCCTACTATGATCCCGCTATCATGTTGACTACTTACCAGTTTAGAATTATTGTTCTGTGACATACAATTCTGCTGACACTCCTGTTCTATAGAGAGTTGCAATGTATGAATGTTGGCCGTGCCGTGTGCTGACAAATCATTGCATTTCATGGAATATAAGATGCGTAGCCAGGACTTCTTCACGTGTGGCGTGCCATAAATGATGGATCCAGACTGAGCTGGAGTGAAGGAGAATATGAGTATAGTCATCACCCAATAAGAATCAGAGAATAGAGAAACGTGGCCACAAGACATAAACCTTAATACACCACCAACACTGATCCCCCTCACATCTAGAAAATGGGAATCAGTTTTGGGCTTCACAGTCTTATGTGTGGAGGAAACGCAATTCAAGCATCAATAAAGGGAAATATTCTTTACAGTAAGAGCAGTCAAACTATGGAATCCCTGACCATAATAGGTAGTAATGGCAGATACAATGACAGCATTCAAAAAAGGGCGAGATGCTTATCTAATGATAAATGGCGCAGAGGGTTATAATTAATATATCAACGAATGACACATAATCCACCAAGGAAATTCTGCAACTACCGGAGGCAACAGTCACCCAGGGGATGGATCTTCCTCTGGGTGAAGCAGCTCAGTCTGAGACGTGCAGGACGAGTGTCTATTTTCCCATCTTAGTAACTATACACCGAGGCAATGACTTTCCTTAATGACTTTAATTAATTGAATAATTAGTTATAATAAGAAGCAGTTGTGATTGACATATTCTGGAACCTTCTAACTACAGGAATATTTAATTTTATGGAAGACATTTGTGGCATAGCTCTACCTTCTGATCCTCCTACTATATGAGTACCAAGGAGTTCATGCAGCTTCTCAGTGTTTGTCATATAAGAAACTGAAGCTACTCGGTTTGACTGTAGAACAATCCTCAAGATGGAAAACCAAGTCTTCAAATGCATGAAAGCCAAGTAGACATCCGGAGCAGGCTCTTCCACAGCTTGGGGTTGCCATGAATCAAGACCACCGCCTGCACTGGGCTGAATGAGAACATAACGATCAGATAGATCCAGTTCTCCAGGGAAAGAATGGAATAGTTTGAGAAGAAACGAATAAACAAAACAATGTAAAATGTGGAATACAAGCAGAGGAGAGCCAGCATGGTCTTCACGGCGCGGTGATGAGCGGCCAGGCCGGTGTGACCAGATGTCTCCAGACGTCTTCCCATTTTACGGAGATGAAGGATGAGAGAGGCGGCAGTGGACACTGCGGTGACCATCACAATCAGGAAAGGCACAACATTCACCATGTAGATGATATTCAAATACTTTGATATTTCTTCGGTCATTCCGGCTGAGTCGTTGACATTTGAGACGTTGTGATTGTGTTCTTGAGGAGGAATAAATATCAGAACATTTACTAAACTTCCACACAAAGAGATCATTTCCACCCCAAGGATCAGCCATGGCACAACGGTCTTGATATTCAACTTGAGCTGAACAAGAAGATGAGACTTGATATGAAGAATTTTAATGAAATAGAAGAAGCAGAGGCAGGCGGTCAACCAAGAGCAAGAAGAAATGCTGTACATGGTAAAGACAAACATAATGCACAATATATAGACAGGGCTAGTGGTCGGGGACAACAGGATTCCAAGCAGAAGGTTTGTAGATGTCATGATTGTGTAACACAGGCCGGACACACACAGAGCGGCGAGGATCTTATTCCTGGGGCTGACAGAACAATATTGGAGAAAATCCAAAAAAATGTGAATTAAAATGAAGATGTTGAAGGATATTCCAGCAAACGTCTGAAGACCAACAAGCCCAACGAGACATATGACGGTCCCAACCCCCAGATCCATAGCTCCCTCTCTAACAACCAGTTTACCTTCCAATGATGAGGAGAAGTCCCTATGGTGGGCACTGGGGTCGCTTGTGCCCGATTTGTTGGGCGTTTCAGTAAATAAAGCATTCTCAGCTGCATCTAGTGACACGTTTGGATAAATGCAAATCTATTCTGCAGCATCTCCATCCATCAGTCGTGTTATTTCAGCTTCCAGGACCTGATTCTGCTGACTATGAGAGCTCTGGGCCTTTCTATTCACGTACATGAAGAGCTCCCTGAGAAGTTTATGTAGTTACCCAAACTTGGTTCATGTGGACGAAGTGGACGGTTAATATGGTTCTCAATGTGTAGACAGTAGGATGAGGTAGAGACAGAACAAGGCTGAGATTAGAGTCACGTTGACTGTGTTTTGTGTGGGTACATTGTATGTTCTGTGTTCTTCATTCTGCGATGGTACGGGTACAACATAATCGAATATGATCCCATTGTCATGATGACAACAGATCTTATATTCTTGGCAAATGCCAGTAAAGTTTATTAGTAAATGTCTCTATGATGCTCGTAAACTGTAGGTACATTAGCATGGCAGGGGGCACACCACCTAAATAATAATCAAGGTACTTGAGAAATTCTCTAGATGGCAGAATGTTTCGTCCAGTTCCTATGCAGATTTATGTGTCTCCATAGTTACAGACTACAAACAAACTCTGTGTCATGCGTCACTCCACTCCCTCTGCCCTATGTCCTCCTATTTGTAGGTTATGAAGACGAGGGAGCAGAAGGAGGGACACGTGACTACAGAGCAGTCTACACGGGGTCTTTCTTTAAGTGTGCTATAGGGAGGGCTTGGCCAGTGCTGGGGATAAAGAATAAAACACAAGCCCTGGTCAAATCCCAAACCATGGTGAGGTCTCTTGTGTCTCAGTCATCACTACCGCCGGTGATCTGAGTCTGGTCTATGTTTGGATATATGCAAAATGAAGTGATATCTTGTTCCCTCCAAGGAAGACTTCAATGTAAATGAGTTTCTACGCAGAGCTGGACGTGTGATCAGTGTGTGGGGGAAGGTTGTGTGATCAGTGTGTGGGGGAAGGTTGTGTGATCAGTGTGTGGGGGAAGGTTGTGTGATCAGTGTGTGGGGGAAGGTTGTGTGATCAGTGTGTGGGGGAAGGTTGTGTGATCAGTGTGTGGGGGAAGGTTGTGTGATCAGTGTGTGGGGGAAGGTTGTGTGATCAGTGTGTGGGGGAAGGTTGTGTGATCAGTGTGTGGGGGAAGGTTGTGTGATCAGTGTGTGGGGGAAGGTTGTGTGATCAGTGTGTGGGGGAAGGTTGTGTGATCAGTGTGTGGGGGAAGGTTGTGTGATCAGTGCGTGGGGGAAGGTTGTGTGATCAGTGCGTGGGGGAAGGTTGTGTGATCAGTGTGTGGGGGAAGGTTGTGTGATCAGTGTGTGGGGGAAGGTTGTGTGATCAGTGCGTGGGGGAAGGTTGTGTGATCAGTGTGTGGGGGAAGGTTGTGTGATCAGTGTGTGGGGGAAGGTTGTGTGATCAGTGTGTGGGGGAAGGTTGTGTGATCTGTGTGTGGGGGAAGGTTGTGTGATCAGTGTGTGGGGGAAGGTTGTGTGATCAGTGTGTGGGGGAAGGTTGTGTGATCAGTGTGTGGGGGAAGGTTGTGTGATCAGTGTGTGGGGGAAGGTTGTGTGATCAGTGTGTGGGGGAAGGTTGTGTGATCAGTGTGTTGGGGAAGGTTGTGTGATCAGTGTGTGGGGGAAGGTTGTGTGATCAGTGTGTGGGGGAAGGTTGTGTGATCAGTGTGTTGGGGAAGGTTGTGTGATCAGTGTGTGGGGGAAGGTTGTGTGATCAGTGTGTGGGGGAAGGTTGTGTGATCCTCGTAAGCTGGAACGCCTTAACAACATATCAATGTATAAAAAGTCACCGAAACATAAGAAGAACTTCTTCAAAATGTCCCCAGGAAGATAAAACTGTCACCAAATACCAACGTCTAATGATGACATGAGAAGTGATGATGGACTACAACTCCCAACTTCTCCCTCTGTCCTGTATAATAATAATAATAATAATAATAATAATAATAATAATAATCTTTATAGCGCCAACATATTACGCAGCACTTTACAATTCAAACCTGAGGAGTGAGGACGCTAATCACAAGAGCTTACAATCTATGAGGAGAGGAGTGAGGACGCTAATCACAAGAGCTTACAATCTATGAGGAGGAGAGGAGTGAGGACGCTGATCACAAGAGCTTACAATCTATGAGGAGAAGAGGAGGGAGGACGCTGATCACAAGAGCTTACAATCTATGAGGAGGAGAGGAGTGAGGACGCTGATCACAAGAGCTTACAATCTATGAGGAGAGGAGGAGTGAGGACGCTGATCACAAGAGCTTACAATCTATGAGGAGGAGAGGAGTGAGGACGCTGATCACAAGAGCTTACAATCTATGAGGAGAAGAGGAGGGAGGACGCTGATCACAAGAGCTTACAATCTATGAGGAGAGGAGGAGTGAGGACGCTAATCACAAGAGCTTACAATCTATGAGGAGGAGAGGAGTGAGGACGCTGATCACAAGAGCTTACAATCTATGAGGAGAAGAGGAGGGAGGACGCTGATCACAAGAGCTTACAATCTATGAGGAGAGGAGGAGTGAGGACGCTAATCACAAGAGCTTACAATCTATGAGGAGGAGAGGAGTGAGGACGCTGATCACAAGAGCTTACAATCTATGAGGAGGAGAGGAGTGAGGACGCTGATCACAAGAGCTTACAATCTATGAGGAGAGGAGTGAGGACGCTGATCACAAGAGCTTACAATCTATGAGGAGAGGAGTGAGGACGCTGATCACAAGAGCTTACAATCTATGAGGAGAAGAGGAGTGAGGACACTGATCACAAGAGCTTACAATCTATGAGGAGGAGAGGAGTGAGGACGCTGATCACAAGAGCGTACAATCTATGAGGAGGAGAGGAGGGAGGACGCTGATCACAAGAGCTTACAATCTATGAGGAGAGGAGTGAGGACACTGATCACAAGAGCTTACAATCTATGAGGAGAGGAGGAGTGAGGACGCTGATCACAAGAGCTTACAATCTATGAGGAGGAGAGGAGTGAGGACGCTGATCACAAGAGCTTACAATCTATGAGGAAATAAAGGAGACACAACGTGTAACAGTGTTTGTTCTGTACAATGGTCCGGCCATTTTTATACACACGGGGTGGTGACATAAAGCTGCAGGAGCCGGTCACCCGTCAGTCTCCGTGTATGACGGACATGAAATGCATTATAACTGTAGAGTGCAGGACATGACCTGTACACAATCCAACTCTAGCACCTCCATCTAATGCAGAAAAGGGTGTCCCTGACATATATACTGACCTGACATATATAGTGACCTGACATATATACTGACCTGACATATATACTGACCTGACATATATAGTGACCTGACATATATACTGACCTGGCATATATAGTGACCTGACATATATACTGACCTGACATATATAGTGACCTGACATATATACTGACCTGACATATATACTGACCTGACATATATACCGACCTGACATATATAGTGACCTGACATATATACTGACCTGCCATATATAGTGACCTGACATATATACTGACCTGACATATATACTGACCTGACATATATAGTGACCTGACATATATACTGACCTGCCATATATACTGACCTGACATATATAGTGACCTGACATATATACTGACCTGCCATATATAGTGACCTGACATATATACTGACCTGACATATATAGTGACCTGACATATATACTGACCTGACATATATACTGACCTGACATATATAGTGACCTGACATATATACTGACCTGACATATATAGTGACCTGACATATATAGTGACCTGACATATATAGTGACCTGACATATATACTGACCTGACATATATACTGACCTGACATATATAGTGACCTGACATATATACTGACCTGACATATATACTGACCTGACATATATAGTGACCTGACATATATACTGACCTGACATATATAGTGACCTGACATATATGCTGACCTGACATATATACTGACCTGACATATATAGTGACCTGACATATATAGTGACCTGACATATAAACTGACCTGACATATATAGTGACCTGACATATATAGTGACCTGATATATATACTGACCTGACATATATACTGACCTGACATATACAGTGACCTGACATATATACTGACCTGACATATATACTGACCTGACATATATAGTGACCTGACATATATACTGACCTGACATATATACTGACCTGACATATATAGTGACCTGACATATATGCTGACCTGACATATATACTGACCTGACATATATAGTGACCTGACATATATAGTGACCTGACATATATAGTGACCTGACATATAAACTGACCTGACATATATAGTGACCTGACATATATAGTGACCTGATATATATACTGACCTGACATATATACTGACCTGACATATATAGTGACCTGACATATATAGTGACCTGACATATATAGTGACCTGACATATATACTGACCTGACATATATACTGACCTGACATATATAGTGACCTGACATATATACTGGCCTGACATATATACTGACCTGACATATTTAATGACCTGACAAATATACTGACCTGACATATATATACTGACCTGACATATATATACTGACCTGGCATATATACTGACCTGACAAATATACTGTCCTGGCATATTTACTGACCTGACAAATATACTGACCTGACAAATATACTAACCTGATATATATACTGTCCTGGCATATTTACTGACCTGACAAATATACTGACCTGACAAATATACTAACCTGACATATATACTGACCTGACATATATATTGACCTGACATATATACTGACCTGACATATTTACTGAGCTGACAAATATACTGACCTGACAAATATACTCACCTGACATATTTACTGACCTGACAAATATATTGACCTGACATATTTACTGACCTGACAAATATATTGACCTGACATATTTACTGATCTGACATATATAATGATCTGTCCTATATACTGACCTGACATATTTATTACCCTAACATATATACTGACCTGACATATATACTGACCTGACATATATACTGACGTGTCATATATACTGACCTGATATATACACTGTCCTGACATTTATACTGATCTGACATATATACTGACCTGACATATATACTGACCTGACATATATATTGACCTGACATATATACTGACCTGTCATATATACTGACCTGATATATACACTGACCGGACATTTATACTGACCTGATATATATACTGACCTGACATATTTACTGACCTGACATATTTACTGACCTGACATATTTACCGACCTGACAAATATACTGACCTAACATATTTACTGATCTGACATATATACTGACCTGATGTATTTACTGGACTGACATATTTAATGACCTGACATATTTATTTTTTGGTTGGTCATCAATAAGTCCTGATGTAGAACCTACAAGTGAAGTCCATTGGTGTCCAGTATATTGTCCCATATAAGCTGTGATGTATGAGCATAGTTTCAGTATCCACTGGATGGGATGTGATAATGCATGCGAGTCCTAGATCTTCTGGACAGTGGCGGATTATCATTAGGGCGTTTCGGGCGGTCGCCCGGGGCCCAAGACTGCCAGGGGGCCCAAGGAGCCTATGACCGCCCGAACCCCCTCATGCCCAGTGGCGTCGCTAGCACCGGAGGGAGCCCCGGTGCCAGGACCGCACCTGTCAGGCGAGGGGAGCTTTGCTTCTACTTAGCAGCCGTGGTCTGTGCTGCTTTAGAAGCTCCCCCTCCAGCCCCCCTTCCCTGCTCTAAACATCTCTGCTGCTAGCTGTCGGGACATGGGGGAGGGGAGACTGTCGGCGGGCTCTGTGCTGTGAGCAGGAGAAGAGCTGCAGTGAAGACATAAAAGGTAAGTGCATGTGTGTTTAATATCCATATTCATGTGTGTTTAATGTCCATATTCATGTATGTTTAATGTCCATATTCATGTATGTTTAATGTCCATATTCATGTATGTTTAATGTCCATATTCATGTATGTTTAATGTCCATATTCATGTATGTTTAATGTCCATATTCATGTGTTTACAAGGTGTACTTTGTGTATAATGTGCATACTCGTGTATAATGTGCCTACTTAGTGTATAATGTGCATACTCGTGTGTACTTTGTGTACTATGCATACTTTGTGTATAATGTGCCTACTTTGTGTACTGTGCGTGCTTTGTGCATAATGTGCGTACTTTGTACTGTGCGTACTTTGTGCATAATGTGCGTACTTTGTGCATAATGTGCGTACTTTGTGCATAATGTGCGTACTTTGTGCATAATGTGCGTACTTTGTGCATAATGTGCCTACTTTGTGCATAATGTGCGTACTTTGTGCATAATGTGCGTACTTTGTGCATAATGTGCGTACTTTGTGCATAATGTGCCTACTTTGTGCATAATGTGCGTACTTTGTGCATAATGTGGTACTTTGTGTACTGTGCATACTTTGTGCATACTTTGTGCATAATGTGCGTACTTTGTGCATAATGTGCGTACTTTGTGCATAATGTGCGTACTTTGTGCATAATGTGCCTACTTTGTGCATAATGTGCGTACTTTGTGTACTTTGTGCATAATGTGGGTACTTTGTGCATAATGTGCGTACTTTGTGTACTTTGTGCATAATGTGCGTACTTTGTGCATAATGTGGTACTTTGTGTACTGTGCATACTTTGTGCATAATGTGCGTACTTTGTGTACTTTGTGCATAATGTGCGTACTTTGTGCATAATGTGCCTACTTTGTGCATAATGTGCGTACTTTGTGTACTTTGTGCATAATGTGCGTACTTTGTGCATAATGTGCATACTTTGTGTACTTTGTGCATAATGTGCGTACTTTGTGCATAATGTCCTTACTTTGTGCATAATGTGCGTACTTTGTGCATAATATGGTACTTTGTGTACTGTGCGTACTTTGTGCATAATGTGCCTACTTTGTGTACTTTGTGCATAATGTGGTACTTTGTGTACTTTGTGCATAATGTGCCTACTTTGTGTACTTTGTGCATAATGTGCGTACTTTGTGCATAATGTGCATAATGTGCGTACTTTGTGCATAATGTGCGTACTTTGTGCATAATTTGCGTACTTTGTGCATAATGTGGTACTTTGTGTACTGTGCGTACTTTGTGCATAATGTGCCTACTTTGTGTACTTTGTGCATAATGTGGTACTTTGTGTACTGTGCGTACTTTGTGCATAATGTGCATAATGTGCGTACTTTGTGCATAATGTGCCTACTTTGTGTACTGTGTGTACTTTGTGCATAATGTGCGTACTTTGTGCATAATGTGCGTACTTTGTGCATAATGTGCGTACTGTGTGTACTTTGTGCATAATGTGCCTACTTTGTGCATAATGTGCGTACTGTGTGTACTTTGTGCATAATGTGCCTACTTTGTGTACTAGTGTTTAGGTAGTGTTAGCAATAGTTACGGCGCGGCAGGGTGGTGGTGGAGAAGGGGGGCCCAAGTTTGGGTAACAGCCCAGGGCCCATGGTCTTCTTAATCCGCCACTGCTTCTGGAGAGAACAGAGGTCCCTGGCATATGTGCTATATGCAGCTGGAGTGCACTGTATTGTTACTGAGTAATTCTTGATAGATGACATTTCTGGATATGCAGTTTATTATACAGAAATCTCCTGGTCACTACAAAAACTACACTCCAGTCTTGTCAGAGAGCAGAGCGGAGGAGAGAACCAGGGTATCGTGTGTAATAAGAAGATGCAGGTAGTAAGTCATGTTTTTATTAGTAATATAATGCTTAGAAAATGAGTTTTGCTTTATATTTTGAAATGTTAAGGAGCAGGAAAACCCCCAAATTGTGACCCAGTGATAAAACTATGCTGGATAGACTCACTGACAGAGGCAAGCATTGTATATGTGACTACTTCTAATATTCTGAGCTCTCCTTACATGCGGAACATGAGAAGAATATCTGGAGAATGATTATTATTTCTGAGATTACTGTTCAGTGGAATGACACAAATGTGGTGTGCAATTAATTCACTTCATTTCCTCTCTCAATAATCAGACACTTTTAGAAATTGGAAAGTGCAAATTTGTTACCAATGGTGTTTATTTAAATAAAACATTGGAATTGACATAAATATAATCTTAAATAATTATCTGGAGATTAACCCTTACAAAGAACATAACATTTGCTTCTAAACGTTTTGAAGATTGGATTACCAGAGATTATGAATCAAGATTGAGATAAATGGAAATAAAATCATGATTTTTATGTAAGATGTGAAGTGTCTCCTGAGAAAAACATTCTAAGAAATAAGTTCCATGGTCACCAGGAAACTCATGTGGATAATGCCTCGGCAGGTGGACACGTTCATGCTGCCAGCAGACGCCATGTTCTTCCTCTTACTATGTAATGTAAGGGAGATGATAGTGGATGCGGTTCTAGGAATTATGATGAATAACAGCTCAGAATTATCTAAAAACCGAATATCCTTCATTGTTGACTTCATGTTCTTCATTCTAACCCAAGTGCAGATCTGAGAGCTGAGGTTTGTGATCTTCACAAAGTAGAAGAAGCAGAGGGTAGAAGAGATCCACGTGGTCAAACAGCTGCTACACTAAATTATGTGAATTGTATATTCATCCAAGGATAACCTATAAATGTTATGGCGTTACAAGTTAAGGTGCAGGAGAGGAACAAGCTAAAGACGGCCAAAGCCACGAGAACTTTACTGCTGACGCTCAACGCTTGTCCATTACTCTGCCTGGAGCTGATGATCGTTGCTCAATATCCCCAATGGTCTCAAGGAGAGGATAAGAAAACAAATTCTGCTTTCTTGTCTAGGGAAAGACATTTCCAAATACTCCTGAGAAGAGAGGATGACGATGATGTGAAATGAAGACTGGGCTTACTGCTCTCCTGGCCAGCTGCACTAGACTTTGTATAAATGTGGAGACCTGATATAATCTGATATCATTGCCCTCCCCTCAAAACTGCTCAATCATCGCCGTCGCCTGGAGATGTTCTTATGTTGTGATTTATGTAAAACGTGAAACTATAAAGTTACCTCCAGCAGAGGCGTCGGTGACATCGAGGTTCTATAAAGACCAGACATTGAATCTGTTCTCGAGCCTCGTGTTATGTCACACCCGTTACCTTCATCAATACCCGGAAAACATATTAGAAAAGACAACAAACATTCACACTGACAAATTGTTATATTCAGGTTTAAAGAAATGTATTTGACACTATCAATATTTGTATCATTGTTTCCAGTAGATGTGTCAAAGAATAGATTTCATATTTATTCATTTTTAATGATTTTCTATGTTTAAAAAAAGGAAAGTTCGTCTTCAAGTGTACTTCAATTTTTTCTTCCTTTTTTTTTCCTTATATTTCTCCGATATTCGCTGAGTTTCATGGTTAGTGGGGTGACAACTCATTGACAAATAAGAGTTTATTAATGGATATTCTGTGGCCCCATATTGGTTCCATTTCTGAATTATAACCTATAAGTATATTTGGGTCCAGAGATATAACAGTTGAGGTAGAGACCAAATCAATGAGATATCAACCACATTGTACGGTATTGAGGAAAGTGGAACTCGATTTAACCCTTAAAGTCCCCAGTGATGAAGACATTAACCATTGCAGTCTCCTCCTTCTCCAGGGGATGTCACATTGCAGTGGAAGATATTCATCCAGGCTTCCTTCAGTTTGGTGTTAGAAAAAACCAGAAGAGTTGATTGAACTGGAGAATAGAAACTTATCACCACCATAAATAACCAAAACCCAATAGTATATGGAGCAAATAGGTTAAAATAAAAAAGAAACAAGGTCACATAAAAAATTCCATAGAAGATCAGAAGTCGTATCATGTTGTGTATTGTGTTTTCATAGGCTTTAACATTGACACCAGCAGAAGATTGTGCGTGTGTTTTCTCCATCTTTTTGCTGTGCTTATTCAAGGACCAAACTGTGGCCGCTGTAGTCCCCACACTGAGGAGAAATGGAAGACAACTGCTAACGAAAGAGATGTACAAATTGTTTGGAAATATCCCATTAGATGATGACTTCATCGTGGCCAGCTGGACCAAGGAGATGTTCTTGGGAGTGTCCCCTTTTTCAAACTCTAGTAAGTTTAGTAAGGCAGTAAGAACAGATACAAGCTCAGCCATCAAGATCATCCAAGGAATAGCAGAGTTGACCTTTGTCTTCAGCCAGAGTTGGAAGCCAGACCGAAACATTTTGATCTTCAAGAAGTAGAAGACACACAAGCAGGCAGTGAGCCAGGATGAGGAGGTGATGATGAACATGGCAGAACTGTACACAGCAGGAACGATAGAGGCTTTCAGAAAAACAATGGGATTGAAGTAGAGCAGTAAAATATTTATATATATTATACAGGCATATAAGATGTTGGAGATACTCAAAGCCAAGATAATTGTATTACTGACACTTTTGTCAAGTCCTTTACTAATATAAAAGCAAATGGAAAATATAATGAAGACACTCGTGGATACTCCATAAATGGTCTCAAGACCAAGGATAACAATGAAGGTAAAAACTAACGGGTCGTTGCTGAACATGACTCAATGATTATGGAGAAGACGATGTCGGATTCCTGAACGAACAATCACTTACAATGAGGCTTCACTAGAGAAATGGAGGAAATCTGCAGTGATGAATGGAGGAAGCGCCAGGAAATAAGGACGTCCGAAGGAGGACACACAATAGACATGAAGTGTTCAGCCATGCAACGTGTAGCGCTGAGGGAGCCGGGCTGTGTGAAGGACTAAAACACCAGAAAACCTTCTCATGGCTTTTATCTGTTCATCATTGTTGGTCAGCCACGTTCATGCACTCGAGACTCATGTTAGTCGGTTGGTCACATTCATGGTCTGTGATGATTGGTTATGCCTTTTCCTGGTTTGCACTGATTGGACAGCTTAATTCATGACTAGATTACTGATCAGACCGTAGCAGGACTCATTAGAGGCTTAGAGTAAGATTATCTTAAATCATTTAGATTACTTCAAAAATGACTTTTGAGATTTAAATATATAAGTGAGGTCTACACAGTCTTCTAAGTCCAGAATTCATCGTAACATGCAAAAGTCTAAGCACTAAGACGCACGGTTTACAGCATGAGCAGCACCGTTGTGTCAGCAGACTATGTATTTGCATCCACGAGCTCCTCTAATATATCATTCAAATCAATGTGAGGCTCAATAAGTGCAATAAATAATCAGGTCCAAGGTCAATAGTGACACAACACTGCATTAGGGAGTACATGCGGCGGCACAGATGGCCCCACGACATGAGCAGGAATTAAAGCGTAAGGGATTTTTCTGTATTCAAGATGCCTAAAACATGTTAATCCGACAGTCAACATTTGCATCTAATTTCCCTGCAGCATGTCACCCTCCATGTCATTGATATGGGATAATGATCTGCTATTTAAACTCACTAATAAACAGTTTGATCTATTGACCTACCGGGCATTGGTTAAATCCATCTGTTGTCCTATGTAGACCTTTATGTTATATTATGCTTGTTATCTACCAAAAAATGAGTCTGGGGGACTTACAAGACCTTCTGTAGTTGCCATTAAGACTTTCTTCCGATGTTCCGTTGGAGCTTTCCATTGGAACGGAGGCTTGACTGACAGAAACGGAAACCATACATTTCCGTTTCTATTACCATTGATTTCAGAGGTGATGGATCCGGTGCCAAAGGTTTCCGTTTGTGTCAGTTGTGCAAGAGTTCTGCCGTTTTGACGTAATAAATAATGTAGTCTACTGTGAAACGACGGAACCCTTACACAACTGACAACATTGGCACCGGATCCGTCACCTCTGAAATCAATGGTTTCCGTTTCTGTCAGTCAAGGCTCTGTTCCAATGGAAAGCTCCAACGGAACGTCGGAACAGAGCCCTGACGCAGATGTGAATGAAGCCTTAGGCTATGTTCACACGGGGTATTTTGCAGGAGGAATATCTGCCTCAAAATTCCGTTTGGAAGTTTGAGGCAGATATTCCTCTCCCGGCACGCCGATTTTCGCTGAGTTTTTCGCGCCGTTTTTCGCCCGCGGCCATTGAGCGCCGTGGGAATAAAACAGCGCGAAATACGCTTTCTCTGCCTCCCATTGAAGTCAATGGGAGGTCAGAGGCGGAAGCGCCCGAAGATAGGGCATGTCGCTTCTTTTTCCCACGAGGCAGTTTTACTGCTCGCGGGAAAAAGACGCCGACGCCTCCCATTGAAATCAATGGGAGGCATTTTCGGGGCGTTTTTGCCGAGTTTTGCAACGCGGTTTACGCGTCAAAAAACTCAGCAAAATACCCCGTGTGAACATAGCCTATGATGTACTACTTGGGAATATAAATCAAGACGGTCTCATGAATTCTGTCTACTGAGAACAGGTCTATGGTAAAACACTAAATGAATCTCAACCCCTGAGGCAGCCACCGGCTTTAAATAGCATTGGTATGTAATAGGCATTGATTCATGGGACAACTTAGATCTGGGGGCAATTAGAACATTATTCGCAAGTTGTCCACAATTTTGATTTCTCATTTTTGATGAGTGGAACGGAAAGTTTTGGAAGGGTTCTTATCTCTGCCATAGGGGGAGGAGGTAGGGAAGTGGGGATCCCATTTCTGCCTCTTTTTTTTAAGGTTTTAAGTTCTCTGGCCCCATCTATAATGAGGAATATCTGCACTAATAATGAATAAACATCACTTCATGTTTTACTTAGACATGAAACATCTGCATGTTTCCAACAAGGTTCATTCTCTTAAGTGTCTCATCCTCAGTGGACAAAGTCATCAACGTCAACTTGTCAACTTCGTCCTTGGATATAAGATGGTACCACCACTCTCAAAGCAAATGGGAAACCTAGAATAAAAATTTAATTCTAAATCATGTCAATCTAATCCCAGGTGTCAGGGGCTTCTCATGTCTTTCATTAGTCTAGTAATTAATCTAGAACTTTCTACAGCATGGTGCCCAAAACTGGGCATGAAGCCTGGCCCTGCACTATTGGTTCATTATCAACATTTATTATAAACCACGTCCAGGGCTGAAATAGGAAGCCCAATATACGCGTCTTCTAGAAGGAGGAGAGAATAGTCAGGATCAGCTATCGGCTGCATGTGAGAGCTCTCTGGACACGTAAAGGTGTCCGTAAATGATGAAATCTGGAGATAAGGCCTCAAGTGTAGACTGAAGACAACCCAAGTAGTAACATGTAGATGTTAACGTTTCCGTTCTGTATCCAGACCATATGTTCATACATTTCTACCAAGACTCTCATGTCATCTTCCATCTAAACAAATATAAAGCCCAGAGTGCTGGACCATTGACCACCAAGTAAAGGACCCCAGTGATGAATAATGATGGTGCGTGCGGTGGTGAGGTCGTTGGTCTGAGACATAGATGGGAATGATAAGGGTAAGCATTGTCTTTCATTGTTTTTCTTTAGGTGACTGGCCGGGCTGTCAGACGACCTTTACAACTGATTTCCATACAGCTAATTTGTTTCCATGGAACTGATATGGGATTAAACAATTTGCCTTCTAGACTGAGCGCAACACAAGAGACACTCACACACACGGCATCTTTGGAAATCTCTCTCATTTTATAAATGAAGCTCAGGATTGTACAGAATTGTAATCACTAATAACTGGATCTAGAAACCGACCACGAATACAATGACATACGATTAAAATATGGGGGAGAGGGTCCGCGATACAAAGTCTGAACATATACAGTACAAGAGTTGGCAGAATTTAGTAGAAATAAACTCTCTGCTAGTCTGTTAATAAGATGCAATAAACCTCGGACACATCAATAATGGGATCCTCTCAATATGAAGAAAACACCAGCCGAGCTCGTCACACGGCAGGTAAGAAGACAAAGGGCTCAAAAATAAACTATTCCCTCCAAAACATTTTAGATAAATTCTTAAACTGCGCAGAAATCCGCAGGGGATACAGGAGAAGATGAGAACAACTATAGGATCCTCGGGGATGAAACAAGTATCAAGAAATCCCAAAAGACAGCAACAAAAAATGTCAGAGTGATAATGGATGAACGCAACGTAGATATTGGGGTGAACTCATCTCCTCGTCAGTGAAGTTACAAATGATCAGTTTTCAATGTGGGGGTCAATAGAGTCAAAGGTTTCTTGTGTTCTTGTTCTATTGAGTGATGAGAAGACTGGAAACACCGTCACAAAGTCTACACAACATATTATATTATCATTTTTCTATTCAAAATGTTGGCATCTTCTTGGACAAATATCTTTCAACTGTCTTCAATAAAGTCCTGGACTTCTTAGTGCAGAATGCAGACATCTGGCTAGTAGGGAGGTTGTGGCGGAAGCAGCGGCTGAAAGACCAAAGAGAGCTCGATTATAGTTACAGTTGGCTTGTTCCATGACGTGTGTATTGTATATGACTGAGCTGAGATGTAATACATAAGAAGCATTGCCCTGAGCTGGGGGTAAGTGGAGATCTCAAGGTATGACGTATGGACGCAACTCAGATCTACATCCCAGATATCGGCAGCCCTCGTGTTCTCTGTCCATTCAATGTGGTATGGAGTTTAACCCTCAGAACGATGATAGGTCACATGTAAATTACAATGAAATATTGATCGCCACTCATGTAAATGGACAATCTCTACGGCTGCAGGGTTATTGTTCCACTTGTTAAATAAATTGATAAATGCAGCAATATCAACACTTGTCCGTCTCTTATTGGTGATCATTTTGTGTATCCAGCCTTTAAAGTGTTTTAATGAAAATACAGTAGTCCCTGACGCTGCCGCAAATGAAAATACATAAATACTTCTTGTCCCTCTTGATCTGTTGATTTGATGCTGGTGTGATGTCATCCGCAATGACATCAAATGACTGCAGCACCCGCAATGACATCACATGACTGCAGCATCCGCAATGACATCACATGACTGCAGTATCCGCAATGACATCACATGACTGCAGCATCCACAATGACATCACATGACTGCATCCACAATGACATCACATGACTGCAGCATCCACAATGACATCACATGACTGCAGCATCCACAATGACATCACATGACTGCAGCATCCACAATGACATCACATGACAGCAGCATCCACAATGACATCACATGACAGCAGCATCCACAATGACATCACATGACTGCAGCATCCGCAATGACATCACATGACTGCAGCATCCGCAATGACATCACATGACTGCAGCATCCGCAATGACATCACATGACTGCAGCATCCGCAATGACATCACATGACTGCAGCATCCACAATGACATCACATGACAGCAGCATCCACAATGACATCACATGACAGCAGCATCCACAATGACATCACATGACTGCAGCATCCACAATGACATCACATGACCGCAGCATCCTCAATTACATCACATGACTGCAGTATCCGCAATGACATCACATGACTGTAGCAGCCACAATGACATCACATGACAGCAGCATCCACAATGACATCACATGACTGCAGCATCCACAATGACATCACATGACTGCAGCATCCGCAATGACATCACATGACTGCAGCATCCACAATGACATCACATGACTGTAGCATCCGCAATGACATCACATGACTGCAGCATCCGCAATGACATCACATGACTGCAGCATCCGCAATGACATCACATGCCCGCAGCATCCACAATGACATCACATGACTGCAGCATCCACAATGACATCACATGACTGCAGCATCCACAATGACATCACATGCCTGCAGCATCCACAATGACATCACATGACTGCAGCATCCACAATGACATCACATGACTGCAGCATCCACAATGACATCACATGACTGCAGCATCCACAATGACATCACATGACTGTAGCATCCATAATGAAATAACATTGCACGGCTATTGCAGTCACATGACATTATTCTGGAGCTCATGTTATCTAAACTATGGCGCAGACTGGGGCACAATTTAGGTAAGAATATTACAGAGTTAATATTTTCTAATTTTGGGGGCAGTTCAGGGGGGATTAAGGTTAGAAAACAGAAGTTTGATTGGTTTTGGCTTTGATTAGTCACCAAATTTATCACGAGCGTTCAACATTTTCATCACCAAAAGCCGACGTGCTGTGAGACCAGTTCTGGCATTTGTGACATTTCATTAATTTGGTGACATTTCCGGCTACATTGAGCTGCTCCAGAAACTTCACCTTTCAGCAAATTGACATTAAACCCTGCAACAATTTTGAAATTTTGGCGCATGACCCGATTATGTTGAAACCGGAGTAGGAAGTGATAGAGGCTGATACTGCGGTGATCTCGGCCTCCACGACTGTTGTATAATCCGCTGATATACACCATGGGTCGGATACATCACCTCCTCCAGCTCTTCTGTCCCTCTTCTTCTAAATGTCTGGAAAACATAAAGATAACGGGGATCTTATTACGCAGCCTCAAAGAATAATCATCAGGAAACCAGAACTCAGATGTTTAATGACAAATATCTCACCAAATATCTTGTAAAACAGCAGAGGAGCTCAGCGACCTAGAAGAAGAAAATCCAACAGATCCCCTATCAGTGTCCCCCACGTACCAGTCATTCAGGTGGAGATTTCCAGCGGGTGCGATATCATTCACGGTCAATAATTAGGGACGAGCGGATTGATTCTACACAAAACAATTTGGCCCAAACTTCCCAAAAGTTCAGATTCAGCAAAATCTAAATATTTTGTTGTTCGAGGCACACGAATCGTGGAAAAATGGCGGCCATTGGCGAGTGCTGGCCGCCATTTTACCGATTAGAAAAAGTATCACATGACCTTATGCAGACTTGACCAAAATGCACTCTGGCTATCCATCCCTGCGGCACAGCCAATCTTGAGAGGTATGACATCACTAATGCTGACTTTTCGAGGGGTTTGCCCATTTATATATCATGTTTTTGGATAAGGGGATATAT
The DNA here is from genome assembly GCF_050947455.1 of Rhinoderma darwinii. Lineage (NCBI taxonomy): Eukaryota > Metazoa > Chordata > Amphibia > Anura > Rhinodermatidae > Rhinoderma > Rhinoderma darwinii. The sequence continues at coordinate 146,981,556 of NC_134692.1, read as the reverse complement.
GACACTCACTAATATACTGTGCCCAGAAGTTCTTCCCCGTTTTATTTCATTTTAAAGCGCCATGCCCTAATTATTCAGGACACGACCCCGTCCATAAGCGTTTCCTACTATAATGCACTGCATCTGCGCTAGTTAAAAGCTTTGTACAACACTTCTATCTGCGCCTGCGCACCAGGAAACGAGCGTGGACGCAGTGCATTATAATAGGAGCGGCTGATGGACGAGGTCATGTCACCTTTCTCTCCATCAGTGGCGCTAATAAAACGGGGCAGAAGTTGTAGGCGCAGTATAGTAGTAAGTGTTGTGTATTCCCCTTAAACATTATATATGAAGGGGTTGGATAGAGTCCTAGAAGACAGCACCTGGGATTTATGGTGAAATTATTCGGACAGAATTGAATCAGATGAACAATTTGATCGAATAGAAATTCTCTGATCCCTGCTAATAAGTCAAGAAAAGTAGAGAAGAATTTGATAATTGTTTGTGGAGCAGAGGACATGTTGAGCCTCTTTTTGGGTGGAGCGGCTATACTTGAGCTGTTATTTGGGGATTAGGGCAGAGATGTGCAGGGGATCAGGCTGTATAGGTAGTTGTGGGAATTGTACAGATTATTCACTGGTCAATTAGCGGCCGGGGTGACAAAGAGGAGGACGAGGAGAAGTAGAAGAGACAAGCAGCAAAGTTCAGGATGAAATGGAGGGCAACAAGTCTGTATAATATTGGGCCGCAGAGGACGGAGTTACAGGAGTCTGAATATGATGGAATAAGTAACAGTCTGCACGTAACATCATCACAGATAATAAATATAATGGGACTTACATTGTTACAGGCCCAACCAATCATAGATAACTGGAAAGAGAAATACGGTCAGAGATCAACACAAGTTCTGAGCTTTGTTCTGGTACTGCATATATGTACTGAGCTTTGTTCTGGTGCTGTATATATATATGTATTGAGCTTTGTTCTGCTGCTGTATATATGTACTAATCTTGGTTCTGGTGCTGTATATATGTACTGAGCTTGGTTCTGGTGCTTTATATATGTACTGAGCTTTGTTCTGGGGCTGTATATATGTACTGAGCTTTGTTCTGGTGGTGTATATATGTACTGAGCTTAGTTCTGGTACTGTATATATGTACTGAGCTTAGTTCTGATGCTGTATATATGTACTGAGCTTAGTTCTGGTGCTGTATATATGTACTGAGCTTAGTTCTGATGCTGTATATGTGTACTGAGCTTTTTTCTGGTGCTGTATATGTGTACTGAGCTCTGTTCTGGTGCTGCATTTATGTACTGAGCTTTGTTCTGGTGCTGTATTTATGTACTGAGCTCTGTTCTGGTGCTGCATTTATGTACTGAGCTTGTTCTGGTGCTGTATTTATGTACTGAGCTCTGTTCTGGTGCTGCATTTATGTACTGAGCTTTGTTCTGGTGCTGTATATATGTACTGAGTTTGGTTTTGGTGTATTTATGTACTGAGCTTTGCTCTGGTGCTGTATATATGTATTGAGCTTTGTTCTGGTGCTGTAAATATGTACTGAGCTTTGTTCTGGTGCTGTATTTATGTACTGAGCTTGGTTCTGGTGCTGTATATATGTACTGAGCTTTGTTCTGGTATTGTATATATGAACTGTGCTTGTTCTGGTGCTGTATATATGTATTGAGCTTTGTTCTGGTGCTGTATATATGTACTGAGCTTTGTTCTGATGCTGTATATATGTACTGAGCTTGGTTCTGGTGCTGTATATATGTATGAGCTTGGTTATTGAGCTGTATATAAGTCAGAGCTTGGTTCTGGATCTGCAATTATATAGGATATATTTATAATAATAAAATTTCAGGGCAGAGGGAATTGTTTTAAATTCATTGTATATTTAATGGGAACTTGTCAGGCAGTTTTAACCCCTTGAACCGCCACCATGCGGTAATACAAGACCTGACAATATTTCCAGACATTCCCCGGTATGTTGTTTTCAGATGCAGAAAAATCTATAAAATCGTCTTTTAAAACGGCACACACTATATGCTAATTACTCATTAAAGGGTCATGGGGCGGTGCCGCTATCCTGAAGAGTCACATAGTCCTGCCTCCAAACCTATCTTTCCATGCTTGATTGACATCCCCCAGCTGATATATATCACTTTCACGGATGTACCATTGCTTTGTACAACTTGGGCACAGACCGTGCAACGAGGTGTACTCTGCCTGGCTGCACCGCGCATGCCTGTACAAGGCAATAACGTGTCCACAAGAGTTGGAGGAGGCTGCTAGTGATGTAGAACAGCCAGGGGGATGTCGATCAAGATCTGAGAGGCGCCATTTAAATCTTTGCCTCAGGCAGCAGAAAATCTAGAATCGGCCCTGCACACAGCACTGATCGCGCTGGTCGTGCTTCCAACTGTATCTGCGACCTAGGGATGCAGATACAGTTCAGTTCAATGCTGTGCCGCTTAGGTAGGCGCAAAGTAGTGACGTCATTGCACCTGTCTGCGCTGAGTCACTTACAGCACAGTGCAGAGGATGAGATGGACCCTCACCTATCGTGGAAACAGGGATAGGCAAATAATTATGTTATTATTTTTCCATTATACTGGGTATGGGAGGTGGGCTGATATGGTAGCTGCTGAGGGAGCGTTATGCTGTATGGGTTGCATTATACTGTATAGGACAGCTATGAGGGGCACTAAACTGCATGGAGGGGCATTATACTGTATGGGACATCTATGGGGGCATTATACTAAATGGGGTATTATACTTTATGGGGGCATTATACTGTATGTGGCAGCTGTGGAGGGCATTATACTGTATGGGACAGCTATGGGGGCATTATATTGTATGGGGGCAGCTATGAGGGGCATTATACTGTATGGGGGGCATTATAATGTATGGGACAGCTATGGGAGTATTATATTGCATGGGGGCATTATATTGTATGGGGGCAGCTATGAGGGGCATTATACTGTATGGGGGGCATTATAATGTATGGGACAGCTATGGGAGTATTATATTGTATGGGGGCATTATATTGTATAGAGCAGCTATGGGTGGCAATATACTGTGGGGGCAGCTATGGGGACATTATACTGTGGGGGCAGCTATGGGGGCATTATACTGTGAGGGGGCAGCTATGAAGGCCTTATGCTCTGTGGGGGCAGCTATGGTGGGCATTATAGTATGTAGTGGAATTATACTGTGGGGGCAGCTATGGGGAGGCATTATATTGTGGGGGCAGCCATAGGTGGCAACATACTATGGGGCAGCTATGGGGGCATTATACTGTGGGGGCAGCTATGGGGGCATTATTCTGTGCGGGGGAAACTATGGAGAGCATTATACTGTATGAGGCGGCTATGGGGGGCATTGTACTATGTAGTGAAATTATATCGGGGGGCAGCTATAGGTGGCAATATACTATGGTGGGCAGCTATGAAGGGCATTATACTGTGTGGAGGCAGCTATGGGGGCATTATACTGTGTGGGGGCAGCTATGGGGACATTATACTGTGTGGGGGCAGCTATGGGGACATTATACTATGTGGGGGCAGCTATGGGGCATTATACTGTGTGGAGGCAGCTATGGGGGCATTATACTGTGTGGAGGCAGCTATGGGGACATTATACTGTGGGGGCAGCTATGGGGGCATTATACTGTGTGGAGGCAGTTATGGGGGCATTATACTGTGTGGAGGCAGCTATGGGGACATTATACTGTGTGGAGGCAGCTATGGGGGCATTATACTGTGTGGAGGCAGCTATAGGTGGCAATATACTATGGTGGGCAGCTATGAAGGGCATTATACTGTGTGGGGGCAGCTATGGGGGCATTATACTGTGTGGGGGCAGCTATGGGGGCATTATACTGTGTGGGGGAAACTATGGGGGACATTATATTGTGGGGGCAGCTATGGGGGGCATTATACTTTGTGGGGGCAGCTATGGCGACATTATACTGTGGGGGCAGCTATGGGGGCATTATATTGTGTGGGGGGGCAGCTATGGGGGCATTATACTGTGGGTGCAGCTATGGGGACATTATACTGTTGGGGCAGCTATGGGGACATTATACTGTGGGGGCAGCTATGGGGGCATTATACTGTGAGGGGGCAGCTATGAAGGCCTTATGCTCTGTGGGGGCAGCTATGGTGGGCATTATAGTATGTAGTGGAATTATACTGTGGGGGCAGCTATGGGGAGGCATTATATTGTGGGGGCAGCCATAGGTGGCAACATACTATGGGGCAGCTATGGGGGCATTATACTGTGGGGGCAGCTATGGGGGCATTATTCTGTGCGGGGGAAACTATGGAGAGCATTATACTGTATGAGGCGGCTATGGGGGGCATTGTACTATGTAGTGAAATTATATCGGGGGGCAGCTATAGGTGGCAATATACTATGGTGGGCAGCTATGAAGGGCATTATACTGTGTGGAGGCAGCTATGGGGGCATTATACTGTGTGGGGGCAGCTATGGGGACATTATACTGTGTGGGGGCAGCTATGGGGACATTATACTATGTGGGGGCAGCTATGGGGCATTATACTGTGTGGAGGCAGCTATGGGGGCATTATACTGTGTGGAGGCAGCTATGGGGACATTATACTGTGGGGGCAGCTATGGGGGCATTATACTGTGTGGAGGCAGTTATGGGGGCATTATACTGTGTGGAGGCAGCTATGGGGACATTATACTGTGTGGAGGCAGCTATGGGGGCATTATACTGTGTGGAGGCAGCTATAGGTGGCAATATACTATGGTGGGCAGCTATGAAGGGCATTATACTGTGTGGGGGCAGCTATGGGGGCATTATACTGTGTGGGGGCAGCTATGGGGGCATTATACTGTGTGGGGGAAACTATGGGGGACATTATATTGTGGGGGCAGCTATGGGGGGCATTATACTTTGTGGGGGCAGCTATGGCGACATTATACTGTGGGGGCAGCTATGGGGGCATTATATTGTGTGGGGGGGCAGCTATGGGGGCATTATACTGTGGGTGCAGCTATGGGGACATTATACTGTTGGGGCAGCTATGGGGGCATTATACTGTGTGGGGGGGCAGCTATGGTGGCATTATACTGTGTGGGCAGCTATGGCAGCATTATACTGTGGTGGGCTGCTATGGCAGCATTATACTGTGGTGGGCTGCTATGGGGGCATTATACTGCGGGGGCAGATATTGGGAGCATTATACTGTGGGGGAATTCATGGGGTCTGTCGGGCAAGGCGGCTGAGCATAGGCATGTGCAGGGGTCTAGTGGTGTTGGGAAGAGGTAAGGGGTCCCAAGCTGAATTCTTGCACCAGGACCCATGAGCCTTTAGCAATGCCAAATCTGTAGGTGGCTTTACAAGCTGCTACTCAGAGGTTGAGAATAAAGAACAGAACAGCTGTCACCTGCAGCCTCTCCATTCTCCTCCCTCTGCCTTCCTGGCTTGTTTCAGCTTTATGTCTGCTCATTTCCCTGTCTACACGTCTGTTTGTACCCCCTAAGAATGTTTGTATCCTAAAAGTTTCCCTGTGAAGCCTATAGAGGTGCATATTTGTGTGACAATGGATTCTAGTGACAATGTTTTTTTCGTATTTGTTGCATTTTTACCAGATAACACCAGCAATTCACTGCACTCCATGACTCTGTAAGAGAGAAGAACAAGTCAATGAAGACCCCACGACTTGTTTCTCTGGGGCTTACACTGGAACCTTCTCATTATGGTGTTACAGTAGAGCCCCATCTGTCCACAATCTCTCGTGCGTGGGAATCAGCGCTGTTACTTACGGGCAGAGATGAGGGCTCGGATCTGCTGAAGCTTCTTGTCCAGTAGCTGCGGCTGCCTCTTATCGTTGCTGGTGACCAGTACCAAGTCATGGGAGTATTTCATGATATCAGGCTGGTGTTGCAGAATGCGGCGTTTCTCCTCAGAGTCGCCCATCTCCAGGTCATCCACAATCACAATAACTTTTTCCCTGCCTTAAAATTAAAGCTCAGATTAAAGCCACAGGGTCAGAGCAAACGGTTCAGTGGTTTTACAGCTCAACTCATTACTATACAGACAGGTCCAACCATTGGGACTAACAACCATTACAGAGATCTCGAGCCCCCGTAGATCATCTAACATTGTCACTGATGATAATCACAGGGTTAATTTTACAGGAAGATGCCCCATTGATCACAGCTGGCCAGCGCTACAGTGTGACAGTAAATACAATTATGGCCTTGACCAGACTCTACCTTTAGAATTAAACATGAACTTCAGCTGCTCATCGTAGAGGGAGTCCGTCACGTTGGTGATGTTGATTCTTCCGCGGTTCTTTGTGTGATACAGAATGGTGAAGTCACATTGTTGGACGACTTCTCTGAAGACATTCTCCTCTCTGTTTGATATGTATATGGCCCTGGAATTCTTCACAACATTTCTAAACATGGAGGAATTCAAGGCCCTCAATAGCCACTCATATTCTTCAGAAGCCGAGCGAGAGAAAATCCCAACAACACGACGGGAGGAAAAGGGCCAACAAATCTGTCCAGTGAAATACAATATTAATAACAACAACCAAAATAACTATAATAATAATAATAATAATAATGACAATAATAATAATAACAACCCTAATGACCAATAAGAAGTGCCTCATCCTTACCAGAGAGAACATACATTTTATCACCATCCCCAAAAGAGCACATGGGAATAAGATTAATGAGATCTGAGGAGAGAAGACCACAGCAATGATGAGTAAAACTGGCCATAAGCTTCAGGTGACAGGGGACACAGACAGGACCACACAGCTTACCAGGCTGGTGAAGCAGGACATGATGAAGTGTCCAGTGTCCTATAGAAAGAGGAAAAAAATAACCTGAGGCTCAGAATTAACCCTCTTATTAGAGATCATCATTCTAGAACTTCTCTAGAGCTGCCCCTGCGTGTTATGTGGAGATGTAAGAGAATCATATCAGAATGTTATTAATGTAGACGAAGCTGTCTCACTACAGAGAGAAATATTCCTGTGCTTGCCTGGATTTCCTCCTACATGCAGGGAGGAACCACTGGAGAAGTAAGAAACCACTGGGCAACGCTGGAGAAGTGAGGAACAACTGGACAACACTGGAGAAGTCAGAAACCACTGGGCAATGCTGGAGAAGGGAGGAATCACTGGACAACACTGGAGAAGTCAGAAACCACTGGGCAATGCTGGAGAAGTGAGGAATCACTGGACAACACTGGAGAAGTCAGAAACCACTGGGCAATGCTGGAGAAGGGAGGAATCACTGGACAACACTGGAGAAGTCAGAAACCACTGGGCAATGCTGGAGAAGTGAGGAATCACTGGACAACACTGGAGAAGTAAGAAACCACTGGGCAATGCTGGAGAAGTGAGGAATCACTGGACAACAATAGGGAACTGAGGAACTACTGGACAAAGCTAGAGAAGTGAAGAACGACTGGACATCATTGGAGAAGTGAGGAACAACTGGACAATACTGGAGAAGTGAGAAACTACTGGACAACACTGGAGAAGTGAGAAACCACTGGGCAACGCTGGAGAAGTGAGGAACCACTGGACAACACTGGAGAAGTGAGGAACCACTAGGCAATGCTGGAGAAGTGAGGAACCACTGGACAATGCTGGAGAAGTGAGGAACCACTAGGCAATGCTGGAGAAGTGATGAATCACTAGACAACACTGGAAAAGTGATGAACTACTGGACAACACTGGAGAAGTGAGGAACCACTAGGCAATGCTGGAGAAGTGAGGAACCACTGGGCAATGCTGGAGAAGTGAGGAATCACTAGACAACACTGGAAAAGTGATGAACTACTGGACAACACTGGAGAAGTGAGGAACCACTAGGCAATGCTGGAAAAGTGAGGACTCACTGGACAACACTGAAGAAGTGAGGAACCACTGGGCAATGCTGGAGAAGTGAAAAATGACTGGACAATACTGGAGAAGTGAGAAACCACTGGGTAACGCTGGAGAAGTGAGGAACCACTGGACAACACTGGAGAAGTGAGGAACTACTAGGCAATGCTGGAGAAGTGAGGAACCACTAGGCAATGCTGGAGAAGTGAGGAATCACTAGACAACACTGGAAAAGTGATGAACTACTGGACAACACTGGAGAAGTGAGGAACCACTAGGCAATGCTGGAGAAGTGAGGAACCACTGGACAATGCTGGAGAAGTGAGGAACCACTAGGCAATGCTGGAGAAGTGAGGAATCACTAGACAACACTGGAAAAGTGATGAACTACTGGACAACACTGGAGAAGTGAGGAACCACTAGGCAATGCTGGAGAAGTGAGGAACCACTGGGCAATGCTGGAGAAGTGAGGAATCACTAGACAACACTGGAAAAGTGATGAACTACTGGACAACACTGGAGAAGTGAGGAACCACTAGGCAATGCTGGAAAAGTGAGGACTCACTGGACAACACTGAAGAAGTGAGAAACCACTGGGCAATGCTGGAGAAGTGAAAAACGACTGGACAATACTGGAGAAGTGAGAAACCACTGGGCAACGCTGGAGAAGTGATAAACCACTGGGCAACGCTGGAGAAGTGAGAAACCACTGGACAACACTGGAGAAGTGAGAAACCACTGGGCAACGCTGGAGAAGTGATAAACCACTGGGCAACGCTGGAGAAGTGAGGAACCACTGGACAACACTGGAGAAGTGAGGAACCACTAGGCAACGCTGGAGAAGTGAGGAACCACTAGAAAACACTGGAGAAGTGAGGAACCACTAGGCAACGCTGGAGAAGTGAGGAACCACTGGACAACACTGGAGAAGTGAGGAACCACTAGGCAACGCTGGAGAAGTGAGGAACCACTGGACAATGCTGGAGAAGTGAGGAATCACTAGACAACACTGGAGAAGTGAGGAATCACTGGACAACACTTAAGAAGTGAGGAACTACGGGACAACGCTAGAGAAGTGAGGAATGACTGGACAACACTGGAGAAGTGAGGAAACACTGAGCAACACTGGGAGAAGTGAGAAACCACTGGACAACGCTGGAGGTGAGGAACCACTGGACAACACTGGTGAAGTGAGAAACCACTGGGCAATGGTGGAGAAATGAGAAATCACTGTACAACACGGGAGAAGTGAGGAACTACTGGACAATGCTAGAAAAGTGAGGAATAACTAGACATCATTGGAGAAGTGAGGAACCCCTGGAAAACACTGGAGAAGTGAGGAACCACTGGGCAATGCTGGAGAAGTGAACAACCATTGGACAACACAGGAGAAGTGAGGAATCACTGGGCAACGCCGGAGAAGTGAGGAATCACTGGACAACACTGGAGAAGTAAGAAACCACTGGACAACACTGGAGAAGTGAGGAATCACCGGACAATACTGGGGAACTGAGGAACTACTGGACAACCTTAGAGAAGTGAGGAGCCACTGGACAACAATGGAGAAGTGAGGAACCACTGGATAACGCTGGAGAAGTGAGGAACCACTGGACAACACTGAAGAAGTGAGAAACTACTGGACAATGCTAGAAAAGTGAGGAACCACTGGGCAGCGCTGGAGAAGTGAGGAACCACTGAACATCACTGAAGAAGTAAGAAACAACTGGTCAACACTGCAGAAGTGAGGAACCACTGGACAATGCTAGAGAAGTAAGAAACTACTGGACAATGCTAGAGAAGTAAGAAACTACTGGTCAACACTAGAGAAGTGAGGTACCACTGGACATCTGGGATGAAACATTAACACTTTCACCAGCCTAAACCACGAGAATTACTATTAACTCTTCACTAAACTAGACCACCAGGAATGTTATCTTTATCCCCTTCAATGCCCTGGGCCACCAGGAGATTTATTATTAACCTTTCACCAACCTAGACCCCAATAAAGGTTGCTCTTATCTTCTTTATTGACCTAGACCACCAGGAGAATTGCTAATAACCTCCACTATCCTAGACCATCTGGAATGTTACCCTTATCTTTTTCACTGACGTGGACCACCAGGAGAATTATTATTAACCCACCCTTTACTACCCTAGACCATGAGAAATGTTACCCTTATCCCCCTTCATTGCCCTAGACCACCAGGAGGATTATTATTAACCCTTCACCAACCACGTCACCAGGAATGTTACCCTTATCCTCTTTGCTGCCCTTGACACCCAGGAGAATTGATACTACCCCTTTACCACCTTAGACCACAAGAAATGTTACCTCAATCCCATTTACTATTTTAGACCAATGGAGAAAGTACTATTAACCCTTCGCAATCCTAGATCACCAGGATAATCATTATTATTAACACTTCACCATCTTAGATCAACACAGAATTAGTAATAACCCATTATTACCCTACACAACTAGTGTAATTATCATTAAGCCTTCACCATCCCAGAACTACAGAGAGGAAATGTATTAACCTTTACACCACCACAGATTACCATGGACGTTTCATTTAGCCCCTAAAACACCCCAGATCACTAGAAATAGTTAAAATGAACGTTTAAGACATTTTGCAGCATACATTTCATCGTACCAACACTTTTATTATTCTTAGGTCCATATTTTTTCCTAGTCACCTCCCTACTTGGCTTGCTAACCCCAGTTCTCACTAAATTCCCACAAACACCTGCTTTATCCTACTCCCTATGCGCTGTATCTAACCCCGCTTGTGTATCCCTACCCTCCCTCCCGCCAGATCCTAGTTTAAGCCCTAATACACAGGACCATGTGTGCCGCCTGAGTCCCATCCGTGATCCTTGAAAAGATAGGACATGTTTCATGTTTCCACGGATGGGAGAGTCTGGTCCGTTTTCACGCATTCGATTCACCCACTAAAGTTAATGGGTCATTGAAAACCGCTCGGATGCCGTGAAAAATGACCCGAGTGACACTCGGATGTGGGCAAGAGGGCTAAAAGCCCTTCCAGCCGTCTAACCATTCTTTCCCAGCACAGCTTCCCATTCCCCATTTAGGTGCAGCCCCTCCCTACCTTCAGGACCGACGTTAGTGGGGTCAAACTGAACAATTGCTAAGGGCTCCAAACTCCAAGGAGGCCCCCTGGGGATCCAGGTCACCTTTCAACTGTATCCATACCCTCAGGACACGGATACCGTTACAACCTATGGCAGAGCAGGGATCTATAGGCGTCCTGCCCTGTCATCCTCTAGGCCACAGGCCGCTTTACAATAGAGCAAAATCGTGCAGTTTGCTCTGGAGCACTGATTTCACAGGCCACTTCTTGAGAACAGGGTAAGGTGTGTTTCGACCTGCAGGTTTGTGGACCCACTCTGCTACTCCACCAGTTTATTGTTGCTCAGGCACCAGGTGGATAGTGGAGGTGCCTTAAATAGTCCTGGGGCAACAGTGATTGGATAGGGGAATCTTGAATTCCTGAATACTGGCCCTTTAAGAGGAGGCCGGAGCACGCCAGCGCGCACTAGGGACGTTGCGGCCACAAGTAGAGGAAAACACTGACACCGGTGGCCTGGGAGAAAGGCAGAACCAGGTCGCTGGAGGAGGTACGAGACCAGGTGGCGGGGACGGCCGGCAGGAGTGGAACCCGTTAACGGTGTTACAAGGTGAGTAAAGGTTGTATTATTATCTGGGAAAAAAGTAAACACTACTGGCAATTAAGGGGCACTTGTGACTGTTAGGGGGCACTCGTGTCTATTAGGGGGCACTATTGGAAATTAGAGGGCACTATTAGCAGTTAGCTGCACTCATGGCTATAAGGGGGCACTTGTGAGTATTTGGGGGCACTATTGGTAATTAGGGACACTACTGGCTATTAGGGGGCAAGAGTTGCTATTGGGTTCACTTGTGGCTGTTAGGGAGCACCCATGGCTTTAAGGAGGCACTACTAGTTATTAAGGGGCACTACTGGCCAGGGGCGTAACTAGGAAAGACTGGGCCCCATAGCAAACTTTTGACTGGGGCCCCCCCTCCCCTGGGTGTCACACAACCCCCCCCCTTGTAGATAGTGCCTTTTTTACAGCCCCCTCTGTAGATAACGCCACACAGTGCTCCTCTGTAGATAACGCCATACAGTCCCCCCCTGTAGATAACGCCACACAGTCCCCCCTGTAGATAACGCCACGCAGTCCTCTTCTGTAGATAAAGCCACACAGTCCCCCTGTAGACTGTATGGCGTTATGTACAGGGGGGACTGTATGGCGTTATGTACAGGGGGGACTGTATGGCGTTATCTACAGGGGGGGCTGTATGGCGTTATCTACAGGGGGACTGTATGGCGTTATCTACAGGGGGGGCTGTGTGGCGTTATCTACAGGGGGGACTGTGTGGCCTTATCTACAGGGGGGCTGTATGGCGTTATCTACAGGGGGACTGTATGGCGTTATCTACAGGGGGGCTGTATGGCGTTATCTACAGGGGGGTCTGTATGGTGTTATCTACAGGGGGGGCTGTATGACGTTATCTACAGGGGGGACTGTATGGCGTTATCTACAGGGGGGACTGTATGGCATTATCTACAGGGGGACTGTATGGTGTTATCTACAGGGGGGGCTGTATGGTGTTATCTACAGGGGGGGCTGTATGGCGTTATCTACAAGGGGGGGGCTGTATGGTGTTATCTACAGGGGGGCTGTATGGCATTATCTACAGGGGGGGCTGTATGGTGTTATCTACAGGGGGGGCTGTATGGTGTTATCTACAGGGGGGGCTGTATGGTGTTATCTACAGGGGGGACTGTATGGCATTATCTACAGGGGGACTGTATGGCGTTATCTACAGGGGGCTGTATGGTGTTATCTACAGGGGGGGCTGTATGGCGTTATCTACAGGGGGGACTGTATGGCGTTACCTACAGGGGGCTGTAAGGCGTTATCTACAGGGGGCTGTATGGTGTTATCTACAGGGGGTCTGTATGGCATTGTGAAGGATGATTTATTTGCTTATATTCTCTGTATGAAATTACATTGTGAATTATCAAGCAGGAGGCCGAATTACTAAGATATGTATTATGTGAAAGTGATGATAATGTTTAAATGATTTAGTTTCATGCAGCAGCGTCTTGTCTGGAGTTCCCACCTTGGTTCTTTTGTAGTGAATAAGAAAGACATTGTTCCTTTAATACAAGTAATGTTGATTTCGTATGTTTTATCTTTGACCTTGGTTCCCATGCGAAGATGGACAGGGAGTGAGATGGGAGTGAGATGGGGGGATGGCAAGTATGCGTGAGGGAAGGTCTCCCCCCCATCTCCACGAGGACATTCTGTCCAAAAGAGAGATAAGAAACCTGTAAACATAATGTCTGAAGAATTATAATGATGTATTTTATTGTATGCTTTTTACTGAATAACAAATATTGTTACATTGTCTCGGATTGGTTTACCTCAAGCCTACACCCCTTCTGAATTTCAGTTTAACAGTTTGAGTTTGGTAATAAATCCTTCAGATGAGAATTTTGAACATTTCAGCGTGACTGTGTGTTTTCTTCTCGTCTCTCGATATATATCGGTGAAATATCCTAATTAGGATTCTGACTAATGGAGTCTGGCCTTGAGAGTCTGTTGGGACTCGTATAAATTTCAGTCTAATATATTTTGAGTGATGGATTTCCACGACAGCATTATCTACAGGGGGGCTGTATGGCGTTATCTACAGGGGGCTGTATGGTGTTATCTACAGGGGGGGCTGTATGGCGTTATCTACAGGGGGGCTGTATGGCGTTATCTACAGAGGGGGCTTTCAGTCCCCCGTTCTCCCTATCAATGCCAGCGATCACACATGTATCCCCTGTCCTGTGTATATCCTGTGTATGTCCTGTGGAGATCCTGTGGAGAGAGGATACATGTCTTTTGTTTAATGGCAGAGCGGGGAGATACCTCCCTGCTCTGCCGTAGTGTTCAGTGGCGTCCTGCTGTAGCAGCTATAGCGGCTGCTATCGGAGCCTGCGGCCATGGTGGGGGCCCGTGCCAGCGGGCGACACGGGCCCCCTCATGCCGCGGGCCCGTTGCAGTCGCTACGGCTGCTACGGCGGTAGTTACGCCACTACTGGCTGTTGGGCAGCACAATGGGCTATAAGGGAGCAGAGTTGGCTAATAGGAGGCAAAATCGGCAATTAGGCGGCACAATTAGCTGTTAGGGGCAGTACTGTTAGGGGGCCCTATTGGCTATTAAGGAGCACTACTGATTGTTAGGGGGCACTCGTGGCTATAAGGGGCCACTCGTGGCTGTTAGAAGCACTCGTGGCTGTAAGGGGCATTTTTGTCTGTAAGGGGCACTGCTGGTTATTAGAAGGCACAATTGGCTATTAGACGGAATAAAAGTCTGTTAGGAAACACTACCGGTGGTTGTAATGACCGTGGTCGCTGGCCGCAAACTCCTCTCATCCTGCCGACGCCTTCCTCTCCAGAGATGCCAGCACATGCGGCCGTCCTCTCCCGCAGTGACCACTAGGGTGCGCGCGCGAGCTCAGTCCCGGCTTTAAAGAGCCAGAGTACACACAAGTGTAAGATTGAACTGATCGCTCCCATATTACGCTGGACTATAAGAAGGGCCCTGCCCCTTCCTTCATTACCTGAGCGTTGTTGTGTTTTCCCGTGTCAGTCTAGCAAATGGTCCTTTAGTGTTTTCAAGTTCCCAGTGTTCCCGTACCTGCTACCTGTATCCTGTATCTCAGGCTACCTTGTTCCTGTGCCTTAAAGAGTTGAAGTCGTGTTGTACCACCGGTCTGTCTGCTGTGTTACACCACGCCTGGTGTCTGCCGCCAAGGTCCCATCTGAGCCTAGTCATCGCTACTGTCTGAACCACCACAGGTACCCTTGCTTGAACTATAGACTTTACTTGGTACTCTGTATTGGCCAGATACTATCCCGCAACGGCGGTACGGCCCAGTGGGTCCACATACCCACAGATCGTGACAGCGGTTAGAGGCACTACTGACTTTTAGGAGGCACTGTTGTCTATCAGGGGGCACTACGAACTGTTAGGTGTACGACTCGCTATTAGGGGCACTACTGGTAATTTGGAGGCACTATTCACTATGAGGGGAACTACTGTCTGTTAGTGGCACTACTGGTAATTAGTGGCACTATTGACAATAAAGGCACTGCTGGATGTTTGGGGCACTGCTGGCTGTTAGGGGACACTATTCCCTATAAGGGGGCTCAAAGGTTGGCAATAATACTATGTGGGGTCACAAAGAGTGTTGTTATTAAGGTCTTTGGGAAGAAAGAGGTTTTTATTAATAATAATACCCCCTTTGTGCCCCAACATAGTCAATATAATGCCCTTTGTGCCCTCCACAAAATAAAAAGGCCCACCTTTAATATTTTCTAGTGTTCACAAAGTGGGCATTACTTGGTAGGAGGCACAATGGTGGGCATTATTAGTGTGGGGCCTGAAAGTGGCACTATTACAATGTGTGGCCTCTGGGATTATCATTATTACTGTGTGTGGGCACTATCACCGTGTGGGGTTTGGATAGGAGCACTCTTACTTTGTGGAGCACATAGGGGGGCACTTTTACTCTGTGTAACACTGTTACCATCTGTGGCGCTGTAACCGACAGAGAAGTCAGCCCAGCTCTCCATGAACCCAAACCCTTCCTTCCTGCACCAATTTGTTAGCCCCCTTATTTAACGCCCTAATTTCCCGCTGTCAGAGACACGCAGGACCCGCTGTCACCGGACCCGTCAGTCCCTGTAAAGTCACACCTCTAACCCCGCCCTATCCCCACCCATACGCACCATAGTACATCATAGAACTGTATTAAAAAGAAGGGGGTCTCAGAGGGGGCTCCTGCACTGTGAAGCATTAATGACATGTCCAGGACACATGACATAAGATGGGACTCCCCTTTAACCCGTTAGTGACCGTCAATGCTCCTTTTCACGGCGGCCACTAGTGGGCTTTATTCCGATGCATACTCCTCTTCACGGCGCTGCATCAGAATAAGTAAATAGCGCAAGAAGCCGTTAAATCTCCCCGCTCTGGAAGCAGCCCTGCTCGAATGGGCGACATCGATATCAGTATCATTCTCGCCAGTTTAGCTCCTCAGAATCGGCGCTTAATAGCAAGCGCCGCCTCTCAGTGGTTTTGGAGAGAAGGAGGGAGCTCCCCCTCATCCCACCGGCAATAAGATCGCAGGATGTCGGTGGTTTCTATGGCAGCCGGGCGGCCTAATCAATCCCCCAGGTCTGCCACTAGTTATGCCTGCCAGAGGCCTAGCAGATGCCTGTCCGTTTTACATGGACAGGCATAATACACTGTGTTATAAATGTGATCGGAGAATCGCAGTGAAGTCCGCTGGTGGGACTAGTAAAAAAGTAAAAACAAAAGTTTAATAAAAATAATTTAAAAAAAATATGGTTATCCCCTTACAAAATACTTTATTATTAAAAAAAGTAGTAACCAAGTTACACAAATTTTGGATCCCCGCGCCCGTAACGACCCCGACTATAGAGCTATGACATTATTTAACCCGCACGGTGAACGCCGTAAAAAAATAAAAATAAAAGCAATCCAAAAATTGCTGTTTTCTGTGAATCCAGCCTTAAAAAAATGTGAGAAAAAGTGATCAAAAAGTCCCATTTACTCCAAAATTGTACCAATAAAAACTACAAGTCGTCCCGCAAAAAAAATAAATAAAAAAAAAAGCCCTCAAACAACCGCATCGGTAGAAAAATAAAAAGGTTACGGCTCTTGAAAAATGGAGACACAAAAACAAATCATTTTGAAAAAAAAAGTGTTTTTACTGTAAAAGAAGTAAAACATACAAAATCTATACAAGTTTAGTATCGTTGCAATCGCAACAACCCGCTGAATAAAGTTATTGTGTTATTTATATCACACGGTAAACGGCGTAGATTTAGGACGCAAAAAAAGTGTGGCAAAATTGCTGGTTTTTTTCTATTCCCCCCAAAAAAAGTTAATAAAAGTTAATCAGTAAATTCCATGTACCCCAAAATGCTGCTATTAAAAATGACATCTTGTCCCGCAAAAAACAAGACATTATACAACGATGTCAACATAAATATAAAAACAGTTATAGCTCTTTGAATGAGACGATGAAAAACGTAAAAAACAGCTTAGTCATTAGGGCCCAAAATAGGCCGGTCACTGAGGGGTTAAGAGGTTAAAACTGAATGAAAATACAAAAAAAAGTAAGAATGTAGATACAATGTAACAACATAACACCCGGAAAGAGCCCTCCCCCTTCCCCCCCCCCCCGCTTTATACACTGAGCTACGAGGTTCAGAAGATCAACCATCCATGTATATCTATAGCCCCCGACACAAACTGCAGCCCAACACTGGACATCCTCCTCATCCTCATCACCACCATCATCCTCATCATCACCACCATCATCCTCATCATCACCATCATCGTCCTCATTGCTGTCATTATTTTATACTCACACTGAACTTCCATTTTCTTGAGTTTTAACAATTGAGATGAAGAAAGAAAGTGAAAGTGTGAAGAACGGAAACTACGAGAGAACAAGGTTCATCCACCCACACTACTCCACCCAACATCCTCAGCATGCTCCCTATTGTTCTCTGTTATCAGATATGTCAGGCTGGGGGAGGATGACTGTAGGACAGGAGAAAACAATCTATTGCTCTCTGTTATCAGACATGTCAGACTGGGGGAGGATGACTGTAGGACAGGTGAATACAATCTATTGTTCTCTGTTATCAGACATGTCAGGCTGGGGGAGGATGACTGTAGGACAGGTGAATACAATCTATTGTTCTCTGTGATCAGACATGTCAGGCTGGGGGAGGATGACTGTAGGACAGGTGAATACAATCTATTGTTCTCTGTTATCAGACATGTCAGACTGGGGGGAGGATGACTGTAGGACAGGATAATACAATCTATTATTCTCTGTTATCAGACATGTCAGGCTGGGGGAGGATGACTGTAGGACAGGTGAATACAATCTATTATTCTCTGTTATCAGACATGTCAGGCTGGGGGAGGATGACTGTAGGACAGGTGAATCTAATCTATTGTTCTCTGTTATCAGACATGTCAGGCTGGGAGGAGGATGACTGTAGGACAGGTGAATACAATCTATTGTTCTCTGTTATCAGACATGTCAGGCTGGGGGAGGATGACTGTAGGACAGGTAAATACAATCTATTGTTCTCTGTTATCAGACATGTCAGGCTGGGGGAGGATGACTGTAGGACAGGTGAATACAATCTATTGTTCTCTGTTATCAGACATGTCAGGCTGGGAGGAGGATGACTGTAGGACAGGTGAATACAATCTATTGTTCTCTGTTATCAGACATGTCAGGCTGGGGGAGGATGACTGTAGGACAGGTGAATACAATCTATTGTTCTCTGTTATCAGACATGTCAGGCTGGAGAGGATGACTGTAGGACAGGTGAATACAATCTATTGTTCTCTGTGATCAGACATGTCAGGCTGGGGGAGGATGACTGTAGGACAGGTGAATACAATCTATTGTTCTCTGTTATCAGACATGTCAGACTGGGGGGAGGATGACTGTAGGACAGGTGAATACAATCTATTGTTCTCTGTTATCAGACATGTGAGGCTGGGGGAGGATGACTGTAGGACAGGTGAATACAATCTATTGTTCTCTGTTATCAGACATGTCAGGCTGGGGAGGATGACTGTAGGACAGGTGAATACAATGTATTGTTCTCTGTTATCAGACATGTCAGGCTGGGGAGGATGACTGTAGGACAGGTGAATACAATCTATTGTTCTCTGTTATCAGACATGTCAGGCTGGAGGAGGATGACTGTAGGACAGGAGAATACAATCTATTGTTCTCTGTTATCAGACATGTCAGGCTGGGGGAGGATGACTGTAGGACAGGTGAATACAATCTATTGTTCTCTGTTATCAGACATGTCAGGCTGGGGGAGGATGACTGTAGGACAGGTGAATACAATCTATTGTTCTCTGTTATCAGACATGTCAGGCTGGAGAGGATGACTGTAGGACAGGTGAATACAATCTATTGTTCTCTGTGATCAGACATGTCAGACTGGGGGAGGATGACTGTAGGACAGGAGAATACAATCTATAATTCTCTGTTATCAGACATGTCAGGCTGGGGGAGGATGACTGTAGGACAGGTGAACACAATCTATTATTCTCTGTTATCAGACATGTCAGGCTGGGGGAGGATGACTGTAGGACAGGTGAATACAATCTATTGTTCTCTGTTATCAGACATGTCAAGCTGGGGGAGGATGACTGTAGGACAGGTGAATACAATCTATTGTTCTCTGTTATCAGACATGGCAGGCTGGGGGAGGATGACTGTAGGACAGGTGAATACAATCTATTGTTCTCTGTTATCAGACATGGCAGGCTGGGGGAGGATGACTGTAGGACAGGTGAATACAATCTATTGTTCTCTGTTATCAGACATGTCAGGCTGGGAGAGGATGACTGTAGGACTGGAGAATACAATCTATTGTTCTCTGTTATCAGACATGTCAGGCTGGGGGAGGATGACTGTAGGACAGGTGAATACAATCTATTGTTCTCTGTTATCAGACATGTCAAGCTGGGGGAGGATGACTGTAGGACAGGAGAATACAATCTATTGCTCTCTGTTATCAGACATGTCAGACTGGGGGGAGGATGACTGTAGGACAGGTGAATACAATCTATTATTCTCTGTTATCAGACATGTCAGGCTGGGGGAGGATGACTGTAGGACAGGTGAATATAATCTATTGTTCTCTGTTATCAGACATGTCAGGCTGGGAGGAGGATGACTGTAGGACAGGTAAATACAATCTATTGTTCTCTGTTATCAGACATGTCAGGCTGGGGGAGGATGACTGTAGGACAGGTGAATACAATCTATTGTTCTCTGTTATCAGACATGGCAGGCTGGGGGAGGATGACTGTAGGACAGGTGAATACAATCTATTGTTCTCTGTTATCAGACATGTCAGGCTGGGAGAGGATGACTGTAGGACTGGAGAATACAATCTATTGTTCTCTGTTATCAGACATGTCAGGCTGGGGGAGGATGACTGTAGGACAGGTGAATACAATCTATTGTTCTCTGTTATCAGACATGTCAAGCTGGGGGAGGATGACTGTAGGACAGGAGAATACAATCTATTGCTCTCTGTTATCAGACATGTCAGACTGGGGGGAGGATGACTGTAGGACAGGTGAATACAATCTATTGTTCTCTGTTATCAGACATGTCAGGCTGGGGGAGGATGACTGTAGGACAGGTGAATACAATCTATTGTTCTCTGTTATCAGACATGTCAGGCTGGGGAGGATGACTGTAGGACAGGTGAATACAATCTATTGTTCTCTGTTATCAGACATGTCAGGCTGGGAGAGGATGACTGTAGGACAGGTGAATACAATCTATTGTTCTCTGTGATTAGACATGTCAGGCTGGGGGAGGATGACTGTAGGACAGGTGAATACAATCTATTGCTCTCTGTTATCAGACATGTCAGGCTGGGGGAGGATGACTGTAGGACAGGTGAATATAATCTATTGTTCTCTGTTATCAGACATGTCAGGCTGGGAGAGGATGACTGTAGGACAGGAGAATACAATCTATTGTTCTCTGTTATCAGACATGTCAGGCTGGGGGAGGATGACTGTAGGACAGGTGAATACAATCTATTGTTCTCTGTTATCAGACATGTCAAGCTGGGGGAGGATGACTGTAGGACAGGAGAATACAATCTATTGCTCTCTGTTATCAGACATGTCAGACTGGGGGAGGATGACTGTAGGACAGGTGAATACAATCTATTGTTCTCTGTTATCAGACATGTCAGGCTGGGGGAGGATGACTGTAGGACAGGTGAATACAATCTATTATTCTCTGTTATCAGACATGTCAGGCTGGGGAGGATGACTGTAGGACAGGTGAATACAATCTATTGTTCTCTGTTATCAGACATGTCAGGCTGGGAGAGGATGACTGTAGGACAGGTGAATACAATCTATTGTTCTCTGTGATTAGACATGTCAGGCTGGGGGAGGATTACTGTAGGACAGGTGAATACAATCTATTGCTCTCTGTTATCAGACATGTCAGGCTGGGGGAGGATGACTGTAGGACAGGTGAATACAATCTATTATTCTCTGTTATCAGACATGTCAGGCTGGGGGAGGATGACTATAGGACAGGTGAATATAATCTATTGTTCTCTGTTATCAGACATGTCAGGCTGGGGGAGGATGACTGTAGGACAGGTGAATACAATCTATTGTTCTCTGTTATCAGACATGGCAGGCTGGGGGAGGATGACTGTAGGACAGGTGAATACAATCTATTGTTCTCTGTTATCAGACATGTCAGGCTGGGAGGAGGATGACTGTCGGACAGGTGAATACAATCTATTGTTCTCTGTTATCAGACATGTCAGGCTGGGAGAGGATGACTGTAGGACTGGAGAATACAATCTATTGTTCTCTGTTATCAGACATGTCAGGCTGGGGGAGGATGACTGTAGGACAGGTGAATACAATCTATTGTTCTCTGTTATCAGACATGTCAAGCTGGGGGAGGATGACTGTAGGACAGGAGAATACAATCTATTGCTCTCTGTTATCAGACATGTCAGACTGGGGGGAGGATGACTGTAGGACAGGTGAATACAATCTATTGTTCTCTGTTATCAGACATGTCAGGTTGGGGGAGGATGACTGTAGGACAGGTGAATACAATCTATTGTTCTCTGTTATCAGACATGTCAGGCTGGGGAGGATGACTGTAGGACAGGTGAATACAATCTATTGTTCTCTGTTATCAGACATGTCAGGCTGGGAGAGGATGACTGTAGGACAGGTGAATACAATCTATTGTTCTCTGTGATTAGACATGTCAGGCTGGGGGAGGATGACTGTAGGACAGGTGAATACAATCTATTGCTCTCTGTTATCAGACATGTCAGGCTGGGGGAGGATGACTGTAGGACAGGTAAATACAATCTATTATTCTCTGTTATCAGACATGTCAGGCTGGGGGAGGATGACTGTAGGACAGGAGAATACAATCTATTGTTCTCTGTTATCAGACATGTCAGACTGGGGGGAGGATGACTGTAGGACAGGTGAATACAATCTATTGTTCTCTGTTATCAGACATGTGAGGCTGGGGGAGGATGACTGTAGGACAGGTGAATACAATCTATTGTTCTCTGTTATCAGACATGTCAGGCTGGGGAGGATGACTGTAGGACAGGTGAATACAATGTATTGTTCTCTGTTATCAGACATGTCAGGCTGGGGAGGATGACTGTAGGACAGGTGAATACAATCTATTGTTCTCTGTTATCAGACATGTCAGGCTGGAGGAGGATGACTGTAGGACAGGAGAATACAATCTATTGTTCTCTGTTATCAGACATGTCAGGCTGGGGGAGGATGACTGTAGGACAGGTGAATACAATCTATTGTTCTCTGTTATCAGACATGTCAGGCTGGGGGAGGATGACTGTAGGACAGGTGAATACAATCTATTGTTCTCTGTTATCAGACATGTCAGGCTGGAGAGGATGACTGTAGGACAGGTGAATACAATCTATTGTTCTCTGTGATCAGACATGTCAGACTGGGGGAGGATGACTGTAGGACAGGAGAATACAATCTATAATTCTCTGTTATCAGACATGTCAGGCTGGGGGAGGATGACTGTAGGACAGGTGAACACAATCTATTATTCTCTGTTATCAGACATGTCAGGCTGGGGGAGGATGACTGTAGGACAGGTGAATACAATCTATTGTTCTCTGTTATCAGACATGTCAAGCTGGGGGAGGATGACTGTAGGACAGGTGAATACAATCTATTGTTCTCTGTTATCAGACATGACAGGCTGGGGGAGGATGACTGTAGGACAGGTGAATACAATCTATTGTTCTCTGTTATCAGACATGGCAGGCTGGGGGAGGATGACTGTAGGACAGGTGAATACAATCTATTGTTCTCTGTTATCAGACATGTCAGGCTGGGAGAGGATGACTGTAGGACTGGAGAATACAATCTATTGTTCTCTGTTATCAGACATGTCAGGCTGGGGGAGGATGACTGTAGGACAGGTGAATACAATCTATTGTTCTCTGTTATCAGACATGTCAAGCTGGGGGAGGATGACTGTAGGACAGGAGAATACAATCTATTGCTCTCTGTTATCAGACATGTCAGACTGGGGGGAGGATGACTGTAGGACAGGTGAATACAATCTATTATTCTCTGTTATCAGACATATCAGGCTGGGGGAGGATGACTGTAGGACAGGTGAATATAATCTATTGTTCTCTGTTATCAGACATGTCAGGCTGGGAGGAGGATGACTGTAGGACAGGTAAATACAATCTATTGTTCTCTGTTATCAGACATGTCAGGCTGGGGGAGGATGACTGTAGGACAGGTGAATACAATCTATTGTTCTCTGTTATCAGACATGGCAGGCTGGGGGAGGATGACTGTAGGACAGGTGAATACAATCTATTGTTCTCTGTTATCAGACATGTCAGGCTGGGAGAGGATGACTGTAGGACTGGAGAATACAATCTATTGTTCTCTGTTATCAGACATGTCAGGCTGGGGGAGGATGACTGTAGGACAGGTGAATACAATCTATTGTTCTCTGTTATCAGACATGTCAAGCTGGGGGAGGATGACTGTAGGACAGGAGAATACAATCTATTGCTCTCTGTTATCAGACATGTCAGACTGGGGGGAGGATGACTGTAGGACAGGTGAATACAATCTATTGTTCTCTGTTATCAGACATGTCAGGCTGGGGGAGGATGACTGTAGGACAGGTGAATACAATCTATTGTTCTCTGTTATCAGACATGTCAGGCTGGGGAGGATGACTGTAGGACAGGTGAATACAATCTATTGTTCTCTGTTATCAGACATGTCAGGCTGGGAGAGGATGACTGTAGGACAGGTGAATACAATCTATTGTTCTCTGTGATTAGACATGTCAGGCTGGGGGAGGATGACTGTAGGACAGGTGAATACAATCTATTGCTCTCTGTTATCAGACATGTCAGGCTGGGGGAGGATGACTGTAGGACAGGTAAATACAATCTATTATTCTCTGTTATCAGACATGTCAGGCTGGGGGAGGATGACTGTAGGACAGGTGAATATAATCTATTGTTCTCTGTTATCAGACATGTCAGGCTGGGAGGAGGATGACTGTAGGACAGGTGAATACAATCTATTGTTCTCTGTTATCAGACATGTCAGGCTGGGGGAGGATGACTGTAGGACAGGTGAATACAATCTATTGTTCTCTGTTATCAGACATGTCAGGCTGGGGGAGGATGACTGTAGGACAGGTGAATACAATCTATTGCTCTCTGTTATCAGACATGTCAGGCTGGGAGGAGGATGACTGTCGGACAGGTGAATACAATCTATTGTTCTCTGTTATCAGACATGTCAGGCTGGGAGAGGATGACTGTAGGACAGGAGAATACAATCTATTGTTCTCTGTTATCAGACATGTCAGGCTGGGGGAGGATGACTGTAGGACAGGTGAATACAATCTATTGTTCTCTGTTATCAGACATGTCAAGCTGGGGGAGGATGACTGTAGGACAGGAGAATACAATCTATTGCTCTCTGTTATCAGACATGTCAGACTGGGGGGAGGATGACTGTAGGACAGGTGAATACAATCTATTGTTCTCTGTTATCAGACATGTCAGGCTGGGGGAGGATGACTGTAGGACAGGTGAATACAATCTATTATTCTCTGTTATCAGACATGTCAGGCTGGGGAGGATGACTGTAGGACAGGTGAATACAATCTATTGTTCTCTGTTATCAGACATGTCAGGCTGGGAGAGGATGACTGTAGGACAGGTGAATACAATCTATTGTTCTCTGTGATTAGACATGTCAGGCTGGGGGAGGATTACTGTAGGACAGGTGAATACAATCTATTGCTCTCTGTTATCAGACATGTCAGGCTGGGGGAGGATGACTGTAGGACAGGTGAATACAATCTATTATTCTCTGTTATCAGACATGTCAGGCTGGGGGAGGATGACTGTAGGACAGGTGAATATAATCTATTGTTCTCTGTTATCAGACATGTCAGGCTGGGAGGAGGATGACTGTAGGACAGGTGAATACAATCTATTGTTCTCTGTTATCAGACATGTCAGGCTGGGGGAGGATGACTGTAGGACAGGTGAATACAATCTATTGTTCTCTGTTATCAGACATGTCAGGCTGGGGGAGGATGACTGTAGGACAGGTGAATACAATCTATTGTTCTCTGTTATCAGACATGTCAGGCTGGGGGAGGATGACTGTCGGACAGGTGAATACAATCTATTGTTCTCTGTTATCAGACATGTCAGGCTGGGAGAGGATGACTGTAGGACAGGTGAATACAATCTATTGTTCTTTGTTATCAGACATGTCAGGCTTGGGGGGGGGAGGATGACTGTAGGACAGGTGAATACAAGCTATTGTTCTTTGTTATCAGACATGTCAGGCTGGGGGAGGATGACTGTAGGACAGGTGAATACAATCTATTGTTCTCTGTTATCAGCCATGTCAGGCTGGGGAGAGGATGACTGTAGGACAGGTGAATACAATCTATTGTTCTCTGTTATCAGACATGTGAGGCTGGGGAGAGGATGACTGTAGGACAGGTGAATACAATCTATTGTTCTCTGTTATCAGACATGTCAGGCTGGGGAGGATGTCTGTAGGACAGGTGAATATAATCTATTGTTCTCTGTTATCAGACATCTCAGGCTGGGAGAGGATGAATGTAGGACAGGAGAATACAATCTATTGTTCTCTGTTATCAGACATGTCAGGCTGGGGGAGGATGACTGTAGGACAGGTGAATACAATCTATTGTTCTCTGTTATCAGACATGGCAGGCTGGGGGAGGATGACTGTAGGACAGGTGAATACAATCTATTGTTCTCTGTTATCAGACATGTCAGGCTGGGAGGAGGATGACTGTCGGACAGGTGAATACAATCTATTGTTCTCTGTTATCAGACATGTCAGGCTGGGAGAGGATGACTGTAGGACTGGAGAATACAATCTATTGTTCTCTGTTATCAGACATGTCAGGCTGGGGGAGGATGACTGTAGGACAGGTGAATACAATCTATTGTTCTCTGTTATCAGACATGTCAAGCTGGGGGAGGATGACTGTAGGACAGGAGAATACAATCTATTGCTCTCTGTTATCAGACATGTCAGACTGGGGGGAGGATGACTGTAGGACAGGTGAATACAATCTATTGTTCTCTGTTATCAGACATGTCAGGCTGGGGGAGGATGACTGTAGGACAGGTGAATACAATCTATTGTTCTCTGTTATCAGACATGTCAGGCTGGGGAGGATGACTGTAGGACAGGTGAATACAATCTATTGTTCTCTGTTATCAGACATGTCAGGCTGGGAGAGGATGACTGTAGGACAGGTGAATACAATCTATTGTTCTCTGTGATTAGACATGTCAGGCTGGGGGAGGATGACTGTAGGACAGGTGAATACAATCTATTGCTCTCTGTTATCAGACATGTCAGGCTGGGGGAGGATGACTGTAGGACAGGTAAATACAATCTATTATTCTCTGTTATCAGACATGTCAGGCTGGGGGAGGATGACTGTAGGACAGGAGAATATAATCTATTGTTCTCTGTTATCAGACATGTCAGGCTGGGAGGAGGATGACTGTAGGACAGGTGAATACAATCTATTGTTCTCTGTTATCAGACATGTCAGGCTGGGGGAGGATGACTGTAGGACAGGTGAATACAATCTATTGTTCTCTGTTATCAGACATGTCAGGCTGGGGGAGGATGACTGTAGGACAGGTGAATACAATCTATTGTTCTCTGTTATCAGACATGTCAGGCTGGGAGGAGGATGACTGTCGGACAGGTGAATACAATCTATTGTTCTCTGTTATCAGACATGTCAGGCTGGGAGAGGATGACTGTAGGACAGGAGAATACAATCTATTGTTCTCTGTTATCAGACATGTCAGGCTGGGGGAGGATGACTGTAGGACAGGTGAATACAATCTATTGTTCTCTGTTATCAGACATGTCAAGCTGGGGGAGGATGACTGTAGGACAGGAGAATACAATCTATTGCTCTCTGTTATCAGACATGTCAGACTGGGGGGAGGATGACTGTAGGACAGGTGAATACAATCTATTGTTCTCTGTTATCAGACATGTCAGGCTGGGAGAGGATGACTGTAGGACAGGTGAATACAATCTATTGTTCTCTGTGATTAGACATGTCAGGCTGGGGGAGGATTACTGTAGGACAGGTGAATACAATCTATTGCTCTCTGTTATCAGACATGTCAGGCTGGGGGAGGATGACTGTAGGACAGGTGAATATAATCTATTGTTCTCTGTTATCAGACATGTCAGGCTTGGGGGGGGATGACTGTAGGACAGGTGAATACAAGCTATTGTTCTCTGTTATCAGACATGTCAGGCTGGGGGAGGATGACTGTAGGACAGGTGAATACAATCTATTGTTCTCTGTTATCAGACATGTCAAGCTGGGGGAGGATGACTGTAGGACAGGAGAATACAATCTATTGCTCTCTGTTATCAGACATGTCAGACTGGGGGGAGGATGACTGTAGGACAGGTGAATACAATCTATTGTTCTCTGTTATCAGACATGTCAGGCTGGGGGAGGATGACTGTAGGACAGGTGAATACAATCTATTGTTCTCTGTTATCAGACATGTCAGGCTGGGGAGGATGACTGTAGGACAGGTGAATACAATCTATTGTTCTCTGTTATCAGACATGTCAGGCTGGGAGAGGATGACTGTAGGACAGGTGAATACAATCTATTGTTCTCTGTGATTAGACATGTCAGGCTGGGGGAGGATGACTGTAGGACAGGTGAATACAATCTATTGCTCTCTGTTATCAGACATGTCAGGCTGGGGGAGGATGACTGTAGGACAGGTAAATACAATCTATTATTCTCTGTTATCAGACATGTCAGGCTGGGGGAGGATGACTGTAGGACAGGTGAATATAATCTATTGTTCTCTGTTATCAGACATGTCAGGCTGGGAGGAGGATGACTGTAGGACAGGTGAATACAATCTATTGTTCTCTGTTATCAGACATGTCAGGCTGGGGGAGGATGACTGTAGGACAGGTGAATACAATCTATTGTTCTCTGTTATCAGACATGTCAGGCTGGGGGAGGATGACTGTAGGACAGGTGAATACAATCTATTGCTCTCTGTTATCAGACATGTCAGGCTGGGAGGAGGATGACTGTCGGACAGGTGAATACAATCTATTGTTCTCTGTTATCAGACATGTCAGGCTGGGAGAGGATGACTGTAGGACAGGAGAATACAATCTATTGTTCTCTGTTATCAGACATGTCAGGCTGGGGGAGGATGACTGTAGGACAGGTGAATACAATCTATTGTTCTCTGTTATCAGACATGTCAAGCTGGGGGAGGATGACTGTAGGACAGGAGAATACAATCTATTGCTCTCTGTTATCAGACATGTCAGACTGGGGGGAGGATGACTGTAGGACAGGTGAATACAATCTATTGTTCTCTGTTATCAGACATGTCAGGCTGGGGGAGGATGACTGTAGGACAGGTGAATACAATCTATTATTCTCTGTTATCAGACATGTCAGGCTGGGGAGGATGACTGTAGGACAGGTGAATACAATCTATTGTTCTCTGTTATCAGACATGTCAGGCTGGGAGAGGATGACTGTAGGACAGGTGAATACAATCTATTGTTCTCTGTGATTAGACATGTCAGGCTGGGGGAGGATTACTGTAGGACAGGTGAATACAATCTATTGCTCTCTGTTATCAGACATGTCAGGCTGGGGGAGGATGACTGTAGGACAGGTGAATACAATCTATTATTCTCTGTTATCAGACATGTCAGGCTGGGGGAGGATGACTGTAGGACAGGTGAATATAATCTATTGTTCTCTGTTATCAGACATGTCAGGCTGGGAGGAGGATGACTGTAGGACAGGTGAATACAATCTATTGTTCTCTGTTATCAGACATGTCAGGCTGGGGGAGGATGACTGTAGGACAGGTGAATACAATCTATTGTTCTCTGTTATCAGACATGTCAGGCTGGGGGAGGATGACTGTAGGACAGGTGAATACAATCTATTGTTCTCTGTTATCAGACATGTCAGGCTGGGGGAGGATGACTGTCGGACAGGTGAATACAATCTATTGTTCTCTGTTATCAGACATGTCAGGCTGGGAGAGGATGACTGTAGGACAGGTGAATACAATCTATTGTTCTTTGTTATCAGACATGTCAGGCTTGGGGGGGGGGAGGATGACTGTAGGACAGGTGAATACAAGCTATTGTTCTTTGTTATCAGACATGTCAGGCTGGGGGAGGATGACTGTAGGACAGGTGAATACAATCTATTGTTCTCTGTTATCAGCCATGTCAGGCTGGGGAGAGGATGACTGTAGGACAGGTGAATACAATCTATTGTTCTCTGTTATCAGACATGTGAGGCTGGGGAGAGGATGACTGTAGGACAGGTGAATACAATCTATTGTTCTCTGTTATCAGACATGTCAGGCTGGGGAGGATGACTGTAGGACAGGTGAATATAATCTATTGTTCTCTGTTATCAGACATCTCAGGCTGGGAGAGGATGAATGTAGGACAGGAGAATACAATCTATTGTTCTCTGTTATCAGACATGTCAGGCTGGGGGAGGATGACTGTAGGACAGGTGAATACAATCTATTGTTCTCTGTTATCAGACATGGCAGGCTGGGGGAGGATGACTGTAGGACAGGTGAATACAATCTATTGTTCTCTGTTATCAGACATGTCAGGCTGGGAGGAGGATGACTGTCGGACAGGTGAATACAATCTATTGTTCTCTGTTATCAGACATGTCAGGCTGGGAGAGGATGACTGTAGGACTGGAGAATACAATCTATTGTTCTCTGTTATCAGACATGTCAGGCTGGGGGAGGATGACTGTAGGACAGGTGAATACAATCTATTGTTCTCTGTTATCAGACATGTCAAGCTGGGGGAGGATGACTGTAGGACAGGAGAATACAATCTATTGCTCTCTGTTATCAGACATGTCAGACTGGGGGGAGGATGACTGTAGGACAGGTGAATACAATCTATTGTTCTCTGTTATCAGACATGTCAGGCTGGGGGAGGATGACTGTAGGACAGGTGAATACAATCTATTGTTCTCTGTTATCAGACATGTCAGGCTGGGGAGGATGACTGTAGGACAGGTGAATACAATCTATTGTTCTCTGTTATCAGACATGTCAGGCTGGGAGAGGATGACTGTAGGACAGGTGAATACAATCTATTGTTCTCTGTGATTAGACATGTCAGGCTGGGGGAGGATGACTGTAGGACAGGTGAATACAATCTATTGCTCTCTGTTATCAGACATGTCAGGCTGGGGGAGGATGACTGTAGGACAGGTAAATACAATCTATTATTCTCTGTTATCAGACATGTCAGGCTGGGGGAGGATGACTGTAGGACAGGAGAATATAATCTATTGTTCTCTGTTATCAGACATGTCAGGCTGGGAGGAGGATGACTGTAGGACAGGTGAATACAATCTATTGTTCTCTGTTATCAGACATGTCAGGCTGGGGGAGGATGACTGTAGGACAGGTGAATACAATCTATTGTTCTCTGTTATCAGACATGTCAGGCTGGGGGAGGATGACTGTAGGACAGGTGAATACAATCTATTGTTCTCTGTTATCAGACATGTCAGGCTGGGAGGAGGATGACTGTCGGACAGGTGAATACAATCTATTGTTCTCTGTTATCAGACATGTCAGGCTGGGAGAGGATGACTGTAGGACAGGAGAATACAATCTATTGTTCTCTGTTATCAGACATGTCAGGCTGGGGGAGGATGACTGTAGGACAGGTGAATACAATCTATTGTTCTCTGTTATCAGACATGTCAAGCTGGGGGAGGATGACTGTAGGACAGGAGAATACAATCTATTGCTCTCTGTTATCAGGCATGTCAGACTGGGGGGAGGATGACTGTAGGACAGGTGAATACAATCTATTGTTCTCTGTTATCAGACATGTCAGGCTGGGAGAGGATGACTGTAGGACAGGTGAATACAATCTATTGTTCTCTGTGATTAGACATGTCAGGCTGGGGGAGGATTACTGTAGGACAGGTGAATACAATCTATTGCTCTCTGTTATCAGACATGTCAGGCTGGGGGAGGATGACTGTAGGACAGGTGAATATAATCTATTGTTCTCTGTTATCAGACATGTCAGGCTTGGGGGGGGGATGACTGTAGGACAGGTGAATACAAGCTATTGTTCTCTGTTATCAGACATCTCAGGCTGGGGGAGGATGACTGTAGGACAGGTGAATACAATCTATTGTTCTCTGTTATCAGCCATGTCAGGCTGGGGAGGATGACTGTAGGACAGGTGAATATAATCTATTGTTCTCTGTTATCAGACATCTCAGGCTGGGAGAGGATGACTGTAGGACAGGAGAATACAATCTATTGTTCTCTGTTATCAGACATGTCAGGCTGGGGGAGGATGACTGTAGGACAGGTGAATACAATCTATTGTTCTCTGTTATCAGACATGGCAGGCTGGGGGAGGATGACTGTAGGACAGGTGAATACAATCTATAGTTCTCTGTTATCAGACATGTCAGGCTGGGAGGAGGATGACTGTCGGATAGGTGAATACAATCTATTGTTCTCTGTTATCAGACATGTCAGGCTGGGAGAGGATGACTGTAGGACTGGAGAATACAATCTATTGTTCTCTGTTATCAGACATGTCAGGCTGGGGGAGGATGACTGTAGGACAGGTGAATACAATCTATTGTTCTCTGTTATCAGACATGTCAGACTGGGGGGAGGATGACTGTAGGACAGGTGAATACAATCTATTGTTCTCTGTTATCAGACATGTCAGGCTGGGGGAGGATGACTGTAGGACAGGTGAATACAATCTATTGTTCTCTGTTATCAGACATGTCAGGCTGGGGAGGATGACTGTAGGACAGGTGAATACAATCTATTGTTCTCTGTTATCAGACATGTCAGGCTGGGAGAGGATGACTGTAGGACAGGTGAATACAATCTATTGTTCTCTGTGATTAGACATGTCAGGCTGGGGGAGGATGACTGTAGGACAGGTGAATACAATCTATTGCTCTCTGTTATCAGACATGTCAGGCTGGGGGAGGATGACTGTAGGACAGGTGAATACAATCTATTATTCTCTGTTATCAGACATGTCAGGCTGGGGGAGGATGACTGTAGGACAGGTGAATATAATCTATTGTTCTCTGTTATCAGACATGTCAGGCTGGGAGGAGGATGACTGTAGGACAGGTGAATACAATCTATTGTTCTCTGTTATCAGACATGTCAGGCTGGGGGAGGATGACTGTAAGACAGGTGAATACAATCTATTGTTCTCTGTTATCAGACATGTCAGGCTGGGGGAGGATGACTGTAGGACAGGTGAATACAATCTATTGTTCTCTGTTATCAGACATGTCAGGCTGGGAGGAGGATGACTGTCGGACACGTGAATACAATCTATTGTTCTCTGTTATCAGACATGTCAGGCTGGGAGAGGATGACTGTAGGACAGGAGAATACAATCTATTGTTCTCTGTTATCAGACATGTCAGGCTGGGGGAGGATGACTGTAGGACAGGTGAATACAATCTATTGTTCTCTGTTATCAGACATGTCAAGCTGGGGGAGGATGACTGTAGGACAGGAGAATACAATCTATTGCTCTCTGTTATCAGACATGTCAGACTGGGGGGAGGATGACTGTAGGATAGGTGAATACAATCTATTGTTCTCTGTTATCAGACATGTCAGGCTGGGGGAGGATGACTGTAGGACAGGTGAATACAATCTATTGTTCTCTGTTATCAGACATGTCAGGCTGGGGAGGATGACTGTAGGACAGGTGAATACAATCTATTGTTCTCTGTTATCAGACATGTCAGGCTGGGAGAGGATGACTGTAGGACAGGTGAATACAATCTATTGTTCTCTGTGATTAGACATGTCAGGCTGGGGGAGGATGACTGTAGGACAGGTGAATACAATCTATTGCTCTCTGTTATCAGACATGTCAGGCTGGGGGAGGATGACTGTAGGACAGGTGAATACAATCTATTATTCTCTGTTATCAGACATGTCAGGCTGGGGGAGGATGACTGTAGGACAGGTGAATACAATCTATTGTTCTCTGTTATCAGACATGTCAAGCTGGGGGAGGATGACTGTAGGACAGGAGAATACAATCTATTGCTCTCTGTTATCAGACATGTCAGACTGGGGGGAGGATGACTGTAGGATAGGTGAATACAATCTATTGTTCTCTGTTATCAGACATGTCAGGCTGGGGGAGGATGACTGTAGGACAGGTGAATACAATCTATTGTTCTCTGTTATCAGACATGTCAGGCTGGGGAGGATGACTGTAGGACAGGTGAATACAATCTATTGTTCTCTGTTATCAGACATGTCAGGCTGGGAGAGGATGACTGTAGGACAGGTGAATACAATCTATTGTTCTCTGTGATTAGACATGTCAGGCTGGGGGAGGATGACTGTAGGACAGGTGAATACAATCTATTGCTCTCTGTTATCAGACATGTCAGGCTGGGGGAGGATGACTGTAGGACAGGTGAATACAATCTATTATTCTCTGTTATCAGACATGTCAGGCTGGGGGAGGATGACTGTAGGACAGGTGAATATAATCTATTGTTCTCTGTTATCAGACATGTCAGGCTGGGAGGAGGATGACTGTAGGACAGGTGAATACAATCTATTGTTCTCTGTTATCAGACATGTCAGGCTGGGGGAGGATGACTGTAGGACAGGTGAATACAATCTATTGTTCTCTGTTATCAGACATGTCAGGCTGGGGGAGGATGACTGTAGGACAGGTGAATACAATCTATTGTTCTCTGTTATCAGACATGTCAGGCTGGGGGAGGATGACTGTCGGACAGGTGAATACAATCTATTGTTCTCTGTTATCAGACATGTCAGGCTGGGAGAGGATGACTGTAGGACAGGTGAATACAATCTATTGTTCTTTGTTATCAGACATGTCAGGCTTGGGGGGGAGGATGACTGTAGGACAGGTGAATACAAGCTATTGTTCTCTGTTATCAGACATGTCAGGCTGGGGGAGGATGACTGTAGGACAGGTGAATACAATCTATTGTTCTCTGTTATCAGCCATGTCAGGCTGGGGAGAGGATGACTGTAGGACAGGTGAATACAATCTATTGTTCTCTGTTATCAGACATGTGAGGCTGGGGAGAGGATGACTGTAGGACAGGTGAATACAATCTATTGTTCTCTGTTATCAGACATGTCAGGCTGGGGAGGATGACTGTAGGACAGGTGAATATAATCTATTGTTCTCTGTTATCAGACATCTCAGGCTGGGAGAGGATGACTGTAGGACAGGAGAATACAATCTATTGCTCTCTGTTATCAGACATGTCAGGCTGGGGGAGGATGACTGTAGGACAGGTGAATACAATCTATTATTCTCTGTTATCAGACATGTCAGGCTGGGGGAGGATGACTGTAGGACAGGTGAATATAATCTATTGTTCTCTGTTATCAGACATGTCAGGCTGGGAGAGGATGACTGTAGGACAGGTGAATACAATCTATTGTTCTCTGTGATTAGACATGTCAGGCTGGGGGAGGATGACTGTAGGACAGGTGAATACAATCTATTGCTCTCTGTTATCAGACATGTCAGGCTGGGGGAGGATGACTGTAGGACAGGTAAATACAATCTATTATTCTCTGTTATCAGACATGTCAGGCTGGGGGAGGATGACTGTAGGACAGGTGAATATAATCTATTGTTCTCTGTTATCAGACATGTCAGGCTGGGAGGAGGATGACTGTAGGACAGGTGAATACAATCTATTGTTCTCTGTTATCAGACATGTCAGGCTGGGGGAGGATGACTGTAGGACAGGTGAATACAATCTATTGTTCTCTGTTATCAGACATGTCAGGCTGGGGGAGGATGACTGTAGGACAGGTGAATACAATCTATTGCTCTCTGTTATCAGACATGTCAGGCTGGGAGGAGGATGACTGTCGGACAGGTGAATACAATCTATTGTTCTCTGTTATCAGACATGTCAGGCTGGGAGAGGATGACTGTAGGACAGGAGAATACAATCTATTGTTCTCTGTTATCAGACATGTCAGGCTGGGGGAGGATGACTGTAGGACAGGTGAATACAATCTATTGTTCTCTGTTATCAGACATGTCAAGCTGGGGGAGGATGACTGTAGGACAGGAGAATACAATCTATTGCTCTCTGTTATCAGACATGTCAGACTGGGGGGAGGATGACTGTAGGACAGGTGAATACAATCTATTGTTCTCTGTTATCAGACATGTCAGGCTGGGGGAGGATGACTGTAGGACAGGTGAATACAATCTATTATTCTCTGTTATCAGACATGTCAGGCTGGGGAGGATGACTGTAGGACAGGTGAATACAATCTATTGTTCTCTGTTATCAGACATGTCAGGCTGGGAGAGGATGACTGTAGGACAGGTGAATACAATCTATTGTTCTCTGTGATTAGACATGTCAGGCTGGGGGAGGATTACTGTAGGACAGGTGAATACAATCTATTGCTCTCTGTTATCAGACATGTCAGGCTGGGGGAGGATGACTGTAGGACAGGTGAATACAATCTATTATTCTCTGTTATCAGACATGTCAGGCTGGGGGAGGATGACTGTAGGACAGGTGAATATAATCTATTGTTCTCTGTTATCAGACATGTCAGGCTGGGAGGAGGATGACTGTAGGACAGGTGAATACAATCTATTGTTCTCTGTTATCAGACATGTCAGGCTGGGGGAGGATGACTGTAGGACAGGTGAATACAATCTATTGTTCTCTGTTATCAGACATGTCAGGCTGGGGGAGGATGACTGTAGGACAGGTGAATACAATCTATTGTTCTCTGTTATCAGACATGTCAGGCTGGGGGAGGATGACTGTCGGACAGGTGAATACAATCTATTGTTCTCTGTTATCAGACATGTCAGGCTGGGAGAGGATGACTGTAGGACAGGTGAATACAATCTATTGTTCTTTGTTATCAGACATGTCAGGCTTGGGGGGGGGAGGATGACTGTAGGACAGGTGAATACAAGCTATTGTTCTTTGTTATCAGACATGTCAGGCTGGGGGAGGATGACTGTAGGACAGGTGAATACAATCTATTGTTCTCTGTTATCAGCCATGTCAGGCTGGGGAGAGGATGACTGTAGGACAGGTGAATACAATCTATTGTTCTCTGTTATCAGACATGTGAGGCTGGGGAGAGGATGACTGTAGGACAGGTGAATACAATCTATTGTTCTCTGTTATCAGACATGTCAGGCTGGGGAGGATGTCTGTAGGACAGGTGAATATAATCTATTGTTCTCTGTTATCAGACATCTCAGGCTGGGAGAGGATGAATGTAGGACAGGAGAATACAATCTATTGTTCTCTGTTATCAGACATGTCAGGCTGGGGGAGGATGACTGTAGGACAGGTGAATACAATCTATTGTTCTCTGTTATCAGACATGGCAGGCTGGGGGAGGATGACTGTAGGACAGGTGAATACAATCTATTGTTCTCTGTTATCAGACATGTCAGGCTGGGAGGAGGATGACTGTCGGACAGGTGAATACAATCTATTGTTCTCTGTTATTAGACATGTCAGGCTGGGAGAGGATGACTGTAGGACTGGAGAATACAATCTATTGTTCTCTGTTATCAGACATGTCAGGCTGGGGGAGGATGACTGTAGGACAGGTGAATACAATCTATTGTTCTCTGTTATCAGACATGTCAAGCTGGGGGAGGATGACTGTAGGACAGGAGAATACAATCTATTGCTCTCTGTTATCAGACATGTCAGACTGGGGGGAGGATGACTGTAGGACAGGTGAATACAATCTATTGTTCTCTGTTATCAGACATGTCAGGCTGGGGAGGATGACTGTAGGACAGGTGAATACAATCTATTGTTCTCTGTTATCAGACATGTCAGGCTGGGAGAGGATGACTGTAGGACAGGTGAATACAATCTATTGTTCTCTGTGATTAGACATGTCAGGCTGGGGGAGGATGACTGTAGGACAGGTGAATACAATCTATTGCTCTCTGTTATCAGACATGTCAGGCTGGGGGAGGATGACTGTAGGACAGGTAAATACAATCTATTATTCTCTGTTATCAGACATGTCAGGCTGGGGGAGGATGACTGTAGGACAGGAGAATATAATCTATTGTTCTCTGTTATCAGACATGTCAGGCTGGGAGGAGGATGACTGTAGGACAGGTGAATACAATCTATTGTTCTCTGTTATCAGACATGTCAGGCTGGGGGAGGATGACTGTAGGACAGGTGAATACAATCTATTGTTCTCTGTTATCAGACATGTCAGGCTGGGGGAGGATGACTGTAGGACAGGTGAATACAATCTATTGTTCTCTGTTATCAGACATGTCAGGCTGGGAGGAGGATGACTGTCGGACAGGTGAATACAATCTATTGTTCTCTGTTATCAGACATGTCAGGCTGGGAGAGGATGACTGTAGGACAGGAGAATACAATCTATTGTTCTCTGTTATCAGACATGTCAGGCTGGGGGAGGATGACTGTAGGACAGGTGAATACAATCTATTGTTCTCTGTTATCAGACATGTCAAGCTGGGGGAGGATGACTGTAGGACAGGAGAATACAATCTATTGCTCTCTGTTATCAGACATGTCAGACTGGGGGGAGGATGACTGTAGGACAGGTGAATACAATCTATTGTTCTCTGTTATCAGACATGTCAGGCTGGGAGAGGATGACTGTAGGACAGGTGAATACAATCTATTGTTCTCTGTGATTAGACATGTCAGGCTGGGGGAGGATTACTGTAGGACAGGTGAATACAATCTATTGCTCTCTGTTATCAGACATGTCAGGCTGGGGGAGGATGACTGTAGGACAGGTGAATATAATCTATTGTTCTCTGTTATCAGACATGTCAGGCTTGGGGGGGGATGACTGTAGGACAGGTGAATACAAGCTATTGTTCTCTGTTATCAGACATGTCAGGCTGGGGGAGGATGACTGTAGGACAGGTGAATACAATCTATTGTTCTCTGTTATCAGACATGTCAAGCTGGGGGAGGATGACTGTAGGACAGGAGAATACAATCTATTGCTCTCTGTTATCAGACATGTCAGACTGGGGGGAGGATGACTGTAGGACAGGTGAATACAATCTATTGTTCTCTGTTATCAGACATGTCAGGCTGGGGGAGGATGACTGTAGGACAGGTGAATACAATCTATTGTTCTCTGTTATCAGACATGTCAGGCTGGGGAGGATGACTGTAGGACAGGTGAATACAATCTATTGTTCTCTGTTATCAGACATGTCAGGCTGGGAGAGGATGACTGTAGGACAGGTGAATACAATCTATTGTTCTCTGTGATTAGACATGTCAGGCTGGGGGAGGATGACTGTAGGACAGGTGAATACAATCTATTGCTCTCTGTTATCAGACATGTCAGGCTGGGGGAGGATGACTGTAGGACAGGTAAATACAATCTATTATTCTCTGTTATCAGACATGTCAGGCTGGGGGAGGATGACTGTAGGACAGGTGAATATAATCTATTGTTCTCTGTTATCAGACATGTCAGGCTGGGAGGAGGATGACTGTAGGACAGGTGAATACAATCTATTGTTCTCTGTTATCAGACATGTCAGGCTGGGGGAGGATGACTGTAGGACAGGTGAATACAATCTATTGTTCTCTGTTATCAGACATGTCAGGCTGGGGGAGGATGACTGTAGGACAGGTGAATACAATCTATTGCTCTCTGTTATCAGACATGTCAGGCTGGGAGGAGGATGACTGTCGGACAGGTGAATACAATCTATTGTTCTCTGTTATCAGACATGTCAGGCTGGGAGAGGATGACTGTAGGACAGGAGAATACAATCTATTGTTCTCTGTTATCAGACATGTCAGGCTGGGGGAGGATGACTGTAGGACAGGTGAATACAATCTATTGTTCTCTGTTATCAGACATGTCAAGCTGGGGGAGGATGACTGTAGGACAGGAGAATACAATCTATTGCTCTCTGTTATCAGACATGTCAGACTGGGGGGAGGATGACTGTAGGACAGGTGAATACAATCTATTGTTCTCTGTTATCAGACATGTCAGGCTGGGGGAGGATGACTGTAGGACAGGTGAATACAATCTATTATTCTCTGTTATCAGACATGTCAGGCTGGGGAGGATGACTGTAGGACAGGTGAATACAATCTATTGTTCTGTTATCAGACATGTCAGGCTGGGAGAGGATGACTGTAGGACAGGTGAATACAATCTATTGTTCTCTGTGATTAGACATGTCAGGCTGGGGGAGGATTACTGTAGGACAGGTGAATACAATCTATTGCTCTCTGTTATCAGACATGTCAGGCTGGGGGAGGATGACTGTAGGACAGGTGAATATAATCTATTGTTCTCTGTTATCAGACATGTCAGGCTTGGGGGGGGGATGACTGTAGGACAGGTGAATACAAGCTATTGTTCTCTGTTATCAGACATGTCAGGCTGGGGGAGGATGACTGTAGGACAGGTGAATACAATCTATTGTTCTCTGTTATCAGACATGTCAAGCTGGGGGAGGATGACTGTAGGACAGGAGAATACAATCTATTGCTCTCTGTTATCAGACATGTCAGACTGGGGGAGGATGACTGTAGGACAGGTGAATACAATCTATTGTTCTCTGTTATCAGACATGTCAGGCTGGG
The DNA here is from genome assembly GCF_050947455.1 of Rhinoderma darwinii. NCBI lineage: Eukaryota > Metazoa > Chordata > Amphibia > Anura > Rhinodermatidae > Rhinoderma > Rhinoderma darwinii. The sequence continues at coordinate 146,941,663 of NC_134692.1, read as the reverse complement.
GGAGGATGACTGTAGGACAGGTGAATACAATCTATTGTTCTCTGTTATCAGACATGTCAGGCTGGGGAGGATGACTGTAGGACAGGTGAATACAATCTATTGTTCTCTGTTATCAGACATGTCAGGCTGGGAGAGGATGACTGTAGGACAGGTGAATACAATCTATTGTTCTCTGTGATTAGACATGTCAGGCTGGGGGAGGATGACTGTAGGACAGGTGAATACAATCTATTGCTCTCTGTTATCAGACATGTCAGGCTGGGGGAGGATGACTGTAGGACAGGTAAATACAATCTATTATTCTCTGTTATCAGACATGTCAGGCTGGGGGAGGATGACTGTAGGACAGGTGAATATAATCTATTGTTCTCTGTTATCAGACATGTCAGGCTGGGAGGAGGATGACTGTAGGACAGGTGAATACAATCTATTGTTCTCTGTTATCAGACATGTCAGGCTGGGGGAGGATGACTGTAGGACAGGTGAATACAATCTATTGTTCTCTGTTATCAGACATGTCAGGCTGGGGGAGGATGACTGTAGGACAGGTGAATACAATCTATTGCTCTCTGTTATCAGACATGTCAGGCTGGGAGGAGGATGACTGTCGGACAGGTGAATACAATCTATTGTTCTCTGTTATCAGACATGTCAGGCTGGGAGAGGATGACTGTAGGACAGGAGAATACAATCTATTGTTCTCTGTTATCAGACATGTCAGGCTGGGGGAGGATGACTGTAGGACAGGTGAATACAATCTATTGTTCTCTGTTATCAGACATGTCAAGCTGGGGGAGGATGACTGTAGGACAGGAGAATACAATCTATTGCTCTCTGTTATCAGACATGTCAGACTGGGGGGAGGATGACTGTAGGACAGGTGAATACAATCTATTGTTCTCTGTTATCAGACATGTCAGGCTGGGGGAGGATGACTGTAGGACAGGTGAATACAATCTATTATTCTCTGTTATCAGACATGTCAGGCTGGGGAGGATGACTGTAGGACAGGTGAATACAATCTATTGTTCTCTGTTATCAGACATGTCAGGCTGGGAGAGGATGACTGTAGGACAGGTGAATACAATCTATTGTTCTCTGTGATTAGACATGTCAGGCTGGGGGAGGATTACTGTAGGACAGGTGAATACAATCTATTGCTCTCTGTTATCAGACATGTCAGGCTGGGGGAGGATGACTGTAGGACAGGTGAATACAATCTATTATTCTCTGTTATCAGACATGTCAGGCTGGGGGAGGATGACTGTAGGACAGGTGAATATAATCTATTGTTCTCTGTTATCAGACATGTCAGGCTGGGAGGAGGATGACTGTAGGACAGGTGAATACAATCTATTGTTCTCTGTTATCAGACATGTCAGGCTGGGGGAGGATGACTGTAGGACAGGTGAATACAATCTATTGTTCTCTGTTATCAGACATGTCAGGCTGGGGGAGGATGACTGTAGGACAGGTGAATACAATCTATTGTTCTCTGTTATCAGACATGTCAGGCTGGGGGAGGATGACTGTCGGACAGGTGAATACAATCTATTGTTCTCTGTTATCAGACATGTCAGGCTGGGAGAGGATGACTGTAGGACAGGTGAATACAATCTATTGTTCTTTGTTATCAGACATGTCAGGCTTGGGGGGGGGGGAGGATGACTGTAGGACAGGTGAATACAAGCTATTGTTCTTTGTTATCAGACATGTCAGGCTGGGGGAGGATGACTGTAGGACAGGTGAATACAATCTATTGTTCTCTGTTATCAGCCATGTCAGGCTGGGGAGAGGATGACTGTAGGACAGGTGAATACAATCTATTGTTCTCTGTTATCAGACATGTGAGGCTGGGGAGAGGATGACTGTAGGACAGGTGAATACAATCTATTGTTCTCTGTTATCAGACATGTCAGGCTGGGGAGGATGACTGTAGGACAGGTGAATATAATCTATTGTTCTCTGTTATCAGACATCTCAGGCTGGGAGAGGATGAATGTAGGACAGGAGAATACAATCTATTGTTCTCTGTTATCAGACATGTCAGGCTGGGGGAGGATGACTGTAGGACAGGTGAATACAATCTATTGTTCTCTGTTATCAGACATGGCAGGCTGGGGGAGGATGACTGTAGGACAGGTGAATACAATCTATTGTTCTCTGTTATCAGACATGTCAGGCTGGGAGGAGGATGACTGTCGGACAGGTGAATACAATCTATTGTTCTCTGTTATCAGACATGTCAGGCTGGGAGAGGATGACTGTAGGACTGGAGAATACAATCTATTGTTCTCTGTTATCAGACATGTCAGGCTGGGGGAGGATGACTGTAGGACAGGTGAATACAATCTATTGTTCTCTGTTATCAGACATGTCAAGCTGGGGGAGGATGACTGTAGGACAGGAGAATACAATCTATTGCTCTCTGTTATCAGACATGTCAGACTGGGGGGAGGATGACTGTAGGACAGGTGAATACAATCTATTGTTCTCTGTTATCAGACATGTCAGGCTGGGGGAGGATGACTGTAGGACAGGTGAATACAATCTATTGTTCTCTGTTATCAGACATGTCAGGCTGGGGAGGATGACTGTAGGACAGGTGAATACAATCTATTGTTCTCTGTTATCAGACATGTCAGGCTGGGAGAGGATGACTGTAGGACAGGTGAATACAATCTATTGTTCTCTGTGATTAGACATGTCAGGCTGGGGGAGGATGACTGTAGGACAGGTGAATACAATCTATTGCTCTCTGTTATCAGACATGTCAGGCTGGGGGAGGATGACTGTAGGACAGGTAAATACAATCTATTATTCTCTGTTATCAGACATGTCAGGCTGGGGGAGGATGACTGTAGGACAGGAGAATATAATCTATTGTTCTCTGTTATCAGACATGTCAGGCTGGGAGGAGGATGACTGTAGGACAGGTGAATACAATCTATTGTTCTCTGTTATCAGACATGTCAGGCTGGGGGAGGATGACTGTAGGACAGGTGAATACAATCTATTGTTCTCTGTTATCAGACATGTCAGGCTGGGGGAGGATGACTGTAGGACAGGTGAATACAATCTATTGTTCTCTGTTATCAGACATGTCAGGCTGGGAGGAGGATGACTGTCGGACAGGTGAATACAATCTATTGTTCTCTGTTATCAGACATGTCAGGCTGGGAGAGGATGACTGTAGGACAGGAGAATACAATCTATTGTTCTCTGTTATCAGACATGTCAGGCTGGGGGAGGATGACTGTAGGACAGGTGAATACAATCTATTGTTCTCTGTTATCAGACATGTCAAGCTGGGGGAGGATGACTGTAGGACAGGAGAATACAATCTATTGCTCTCTGTTATCAGACATGTCAGACTGGGGGGAGGATGACTGTAGGACAGGTGAATACAATCTATTGTTCTCTGTTATCAGACATGTCAGGCTGGGAGAGGATGACTGTAGGACAGGTGAATACAATCTATTGTTCTCTGTGATTAGACATGTCAGGCTGGGGGAGGATTACTGTAGGACAGGTGAATACAATCTATTGCTCTCTGTTATCAGACATGTCAGGCTGGGGGAGGATGACTGTAGGACAGGTGAATATAATCTATTGTTCTCTGTTATCAGACATGTCAGGCTTGGGGGGGGGATGACTGTAGGACAGGTGAATACAAGCTATTGTTCTCTGTTATCAGACATGTCAGGCTGGGGGAGGATGACTGTAGGACAGGTGAATACAATCTATTGTTCTCTGTTATCAGCCATGTCAGGCTGGGGAGGATGACTGTAGGACAGGTGAATATAATCTATTGTTCTCTGTTATCAGACATCTCAGGCTGGGAGAGGATGACTGTAGGACAGGAGAATACAATCTATTGTTCTCTGTTATCAGACATGTCAGGCTGGGGGAGGATGACTGTAGGACAGGTGAATACAATCTATTGTTCTCTGTTATCAGACATGGCAGGCTGGGGGAGGATGACTGTAGGACAGGTGAATACAATCTATAGTTCTCTGTTATCAGACATGTCAGGCTGGGAGGAGGATGACTGTCGGATAGGTGAATACAATCTATTGTTCTCTGTTATCAGACATGTCAGGCTGGGAGAGGATGACTGTAGGACTGGAGAATACAATCTATTGTTCTCTGTTATCAGACATGTCAGGCTGGGGGAGGATGACTGTAGGACAGGTGAATACAATCTATTGTTCTCTGTTATCAGACATGTCAGACTGGGGGGAGGATGACTGTAGGACAGGTGAATACAATCTATTGTTCTCTGTTATCAGACATGTCAGGCTGGGGGAGGATGACTGTAGGACAGGTGAATACAATCTATTGTTCTCTGTTATCAGACATGTCAGGCTGGGGAGGATGACTGTAGGACAGGTGAATACAATCTATTGTTCTCTGTTATCAGACATGTCAGGCTGGGAGAGGATGACTGTAGGACAGGTGAATACAATCTATTGTTCTTTGTTATCAGACATGTCAGGCTTGGGGGGGAGGATGACTGTAGGACAGGTGAATACAAGCTATTGTTCTCTGTTATCAGACATGTCAGGCTGGGGGAGGATGACTGTAGGACAGGTGAATACAATCTATTGTTCTCTGTTATCAGCCATGTCAGGCTGGGGAGAGGATGACTGTAGGACAGGTGAATACAATCTATTGTTCTCTGTTATCAGACATGTGAGGCTGGGGAGAGGATGACTGTAGGACAGGTGAATACAATCTATTGTTCTCTGTTATCAGACATGTCAGGCTGGGGAGGATGACTGTAGGACAGGTGAATATAATCTATTGTTCTCTGTTATCAGACATCTCAGGCTGGGAGAGGATGACTGTAGGACAGGAGAATACAATCTATTGCTCTCTGTTATCAGACATGTCAGGCTGGGGGAGGATGACTGTAGGACAGGTGAATACAATCTATTATTCTCTGTTATCAGACATGTCAGGCTGGGGGAGGATGACTGTAGGACAGGTGAATATAATCTATTGTTCTCTGTTATCAGACATGTCAGGCTGGGAGGAGGATGACTGTAGGACAGGTGAATACAATCTATTGTTCTCTGTTATCAGACATGTCAGGCTGGGGGAGGATGACTGTAGGACAGGTGAATACAATCTATTGTTCTCTGTTATCAGACATGTCAGGCTGGGGGAGGATGACTGTAGGACAGGTGAATACAATCTATTGTTCTCTGTTATCAGACATGTCAGGCTGGGAGGAGGATGACTGTCGGACAGGTGAATACAATCTATTGTTCTCTGTTATCAGACATGTCAGGCTGGGGGGGAGGATGACTGTCGGACAGGTGAATACAATCTATTGTTCTCTGTTATCAGACATGTCAGGCTGGGAGAGGATGACTGTAGGACAGGTGAATACAATCTATTGTTCTTTGTTATCAGACATGTCAGGCTGGGGGGGGGGAGGATGACTGTAGGACAGGTGAATACAAGCTATTGTTCTCTGTTATCAGACATGTCAGGCTGGGGGAGGATGACTGTAGGACAGGTGAATACAATCTATTGTTCTCTGTTATCAGCCATGTCAGGCTGGGGAGAGGATGACTGTAGGACAGGTGAATACAATCTATTGTTCTCTGTTATCAGACATGTGAGGCTGGGGAGAGGATGACTGTAGGACAGGTGAATACAATCTATTGTTCTCTGTTATCAGACATGTCAGGCTGGGGAGGATGACTGTAGGACAGGTGAATATAATCTATTGTTCTCTGTTATCAGACATCTCAGGCTGGGAGAGGATGACTGTAGGACAGGAGAATACAATCTATTGTTCTCTGTTATCAGACATGTCAGGCTGGGGGAGGATGACTGTAGGACAGGTGAATACAATCTTGTTCTCTGTTATCAGACATGTCAGGCTGGGGGAGGATGACTGTAGGACAGGTGAATACAATCTATTGTTCTCTGTTATCAGACATGTCAGGCTGGGGGAGGATGACGGTAGGACAGGTGAATACAATCTATTGTTCTCTGTTATCAGACATGTCAGGCTGGGGGAGGATGACTGTAGGACATGTGAATACAATCTATTGTTCTCTGTTATCAGACATGTCAGGCTGGGAGGAGGATGACTGTAGGACAGGTGAATACAATCTATTGTTCTCTGTTATCAGACATGTCAGGCTGGGGGAGGATGACTGTAGGACAGGTGAATACAATCTATTGTTCTCTGTTATCAGACATGTCAGGCTGGGGGAGGATGACTGTAGGACAGGTGAATACAATCTATTGTTCTCTGTTTTCAGACATGTCAGGCTGGGAGAGGATGAATGTAGGACAGGTGAATACAATCTATTTTTCTCTGTTATCAGACATGTCAGGCTGGGGGGGAGGATGACTGTAGGACAGGTGAATACAATCTATTGTTCTCTGTTATCAGAC